>NC_056745.1:1158631753-1158686753 GCF_019279795.1 Protopterus annectens
ATGGGTCACCCCCACCCCAGCTAGAACAGATACGACTTGACGCCTCTTCTAGCTCAGACAACCTCTACCCTTGGCTTCTATAACAATGCAAAGATTACTACCACCCACCACTTTACTTTATATCTACAGAATCTACCTCACCTCTAAATTATTGGCATATTTGTTTTCAACTCACTTCTTATCCATCCAGTTCCAAAGGCATCAAAACCAACCACTACAAGTCAATACAGTCCAATATCAATACTCCCTACCCAAGGCACATTACTAGAGAAATTCATATACAACCAACTCACATACCTACAAAAAATTATCTTCTCTCCAATCAACAGCATGGATTCTGGTCAAATAGACGTAACAACTGCACTGTGGACACTGATCATTGATATCTTGATTAACATAGATAGAAGCAATCTAACTGAAGCCATCTTTATTGACTTAACTAGAGCACTTGGTACAGTAGATCATCCCATTCTGCTATCTCACCTAGTTGATACTGGAATCAGTCCAGATGCCAAACAATGGTTCAAAGACTTTCTCACAAACAGGTCCTTCAGAGTTATAAATGGCCCAACTTTATCACAGATAAGAACTATTCAAGCAGGTGTCTCAACTCACAAGGTTAATTTTCCTCTTCTCTATATTTGTTTACAATCATATGATTTGCCTAACCTAAAACTCATTTGATATGGTGAAGACATGGTTCATTAAAGAGCCGGCCTAAACACAAATATACACAAAATCAACTTCAACAGAACTTGACAGAAGCAAGAAAATGTCTGAGAAACAAACAAACAAAAAATAATCTTCAAGACAAGTAAAAAGCTTCTTAAATGCCATAACTCCCTTCAAATCAAAGACCAGTTTAACAATGTCAATTAAGCAGCCTCACATTTCAGAAACCTTGGCATGTAGTTACATCAATCATTTAACTTCCAGATGCATATCAACAAAGCAAGCCAGAACTAAAATCAACTACCTCTTCTTTTGGGAACAGAAATTCAAATGTTCTGCCCACTTGCCAGAGATACCACAAGGAAAGGAATACAGCTTACCAACATATGCTACTGCCTCCAACAAAATTATTACTCTGCAAACTATTTCAATCACAATTTCCTACTTCATAACTAACTCCACTCACGTGGAACATCATTGTGTCACACTTATGAACCCAAAATGGTTCCCTCTCCAGGCAGACTACACCTCTTCTTTAGCTCTCTTCATACAAACTAGTCCATCAAGAAAACCCTTCACCTTGAGACTCAACGCTTTTACCCCCACTTATAACTTCAGAAGCTAATACAGCCCCATCTAGCTCTCCAGACCAACACAACTAGGTTCCATTACTCCAACAGCAGTTTTGTTGTACTTGCATCTAAATCTCTGGCAATCCCTCCCACCATATATCAAATACTCATACACTATGTTTTAACCACAATTCAATACAAATGCTACAGGACAAGGCATATCATCCACGTTCAACTTCTACTTCACTAAGTAATCTATACTACAGTTGTCAATTCCTACTTCACATTAACTTGCAAAATTTCTCTTGTAAATATGCATATAGTACTGCTACCAAAAGTCTAATCAAAGTATGCTTATACTTGCTTAATCCTATTTTACATTTGATGAATTGTCTCACACTTTATGCAATGCATTTCAAATGATGTACTCTGTTCTCTCCTACTGCCAAGTGTTTTATCTTAATTTTGTTATCTCTGCTTAGGTTACCTTTTAGTATTCACTTCTATGATAGGTTTGTTCTTGTCAATCACAGCCAGGGCTGAGACTGCAATTGGTCATTTTCCAACAAGTGTTTAACCTCAGTAAATAAGCATATACATAAATAGATAAAAGGAGAGTCCAGATATCAGTGAAGCTTGTCTTAGCAATTACTCAGGTAAAACATGGGAGATTATACACTGATCATTAAATGAGGGAAGGACACACATTACGCTACATGTAGGCATCAATGATCTGTCAGTGCAAACAGCTGAGGCAGAAGCATACACAGGGCCACTGATGTAGCAAAAAGTTGTCAAGAGAGGGCGCTGAAAAGTAGAGTTTTCATAACACAGGAAAAGAAGGATTAGACAATATAATAAATGGATGAGGCAGCAGTGGACAAGTGAGATACATGTAGATCTTAGATCTGGTAGTAAAACTGAAAGGGTGCAGCTCTGTCAGGTAGACTAACTCTGTGCAAGACAGGTTGAACAAGTGTTTAACCTCAGTAAATAAGCATATAAATAAATAGATAAAAGGAGAGTCCAGATATCAGTGAAGCTTGTATTAGCAATTACTCAGGTAAAACATGGGAGAAGATTATACACTGATCATTAAATGAGGGAAGGACACACATTACACTACATGTAGGCATCAATGGAATCAGTGGAAACAGCTGAGGCAGAAGCATACACAGGGCCACTGATGTAGCAAAAAGATGTCAAGAGAGGGCGCTGAAAAGTAGAGTTTTCATAACACAGGAAACGAAGGATTAGACAATATAATAAATGGAGGAGGCAGCAGTGGACAAGTGAGATACATGTAGATCTTAGATCTGGTAGTAAAACTGATGGGGTGCAGCTCTGTCAGGTAGACTAACTCTGTGCAAGACAGGTTTTATTTTTGCCTGAATGGAAAGCTGTGTTTAATTTCTAAATGGAAAGGTACATATAAATGACTGCAACTTTAACTGAGATGGATGGGGGGGGGGGGGCAGAGGCAGAAGAGTAATAAATGTTTGGGCAATAGGCAATAAGCAAAGAGATGCAAAACATAGGGGGGGGGGGGATAGTTGTGTAAAATCCTACCATAACCACAGATGTCTTTCTCTTCACTGCTGCAGTAATGCAGCAAGTGAATAAAAGGACATCAATGGTGACCCAGGTAGTGCCTGAAAGGCTTATTGTACAATGTGAAGAGTTTAGGTAGATTCATGGAGCTGAAGCAGTGATGTAGGTGAGGAAGATAGACATTACAGGCCTCTGAGAAATATGGGCCAATGACAACAAAGGTAGGACATGTAGGTGTCCGGCACATGATGTCCAAGAATGGCAGGCAAAGAAGGCTTGGGGTAGATTATCAATATACATATGGATGGCATCAGATGCAAGTTGAGAAAGGAAGACCACCACAAATGAAGCAAGGATACAGTCAGGGTTAGAAACCAGTGAAGTGCTCTAGCAGCTTTGACAAAGGAAGGGGAGAGAACAGTAGACTAATACTGTACATTATTCATTAGACTAAAGACAGGAGGATGAAAGACTGAAGATGACAAAGGAGTGGGTAGAAAGAAGACTGTAAAATTCATGGGGCACTTGAATCTTCAAGGAGCAGAACAGGAAATTTAGAGATGAAAAGAAGAGAGGGAGTGGGAGTTGACCGAGGTCTTACTTAGATCATGAGGGGTTCAGCCAATTGGTGCAGTATTGTACCAAAAAGGATAAAATTCTGACGTGGTCCTAACCAATGTAAAAACTGTCTTTGATGTCAAAGTTATGGCTTCATTAGCAACAATGATGCCACTGTGTGGTTTAAAGTGGGAGAGACAGGTAAAAATAAAAAGACAAAGAAAATGGCATAGGATTTTAAAATGATGGACTGTGTTGTGTGAGGTCATAGGATAAATTAGATGAGCAGGAGCAAATTTATGGAGTAAACTAGTTATATGAATGGGTCAGAAATAGAATATTTGGGGCTACAGGTAAGGGTAGGAGAAACAGACAGAAAGGCAAAGGAAAGGGAGCCAATATGGCTACACAGGAAGGTAAATCAATTAAGGCAAACAATATGGCCTTACAAGAAACAGAAAGGTGGAAGTGGAGAGGGCACAGATTAGCAAAAAGTTAACAAAGAGAGTAAGGGCAGTGGAGGCTAAAACTGAAAGGGAGTAAATAAAAGAGACTAGTTAGGGAAGCAAGGTACAAAGCAGAAAAATGTGAGGTAAGAAATGGCCGGGATCTGATTAAAAGAACAGACTCTGAATAATGCATGTTTAAATCTTCATAAAGGAATACATAGGAATGTTATAACACTGGGAAGGAGACAGGACAGAATGTGGAGAAAATGTAGGAGATACTAGAGTATCTATGGGGGAGATTCATGGGGAAATGGCTGCCCTTAGGATGCCTAAAGTTTGAGGGTCAGATGTGCTGCTTCCCAGAGTCCACAAAGTCTTTCCAGTTTATTTGCAAACCCCTGATGGAGATTTTCAACAGATTAGTGAATATTGGCAAAGTACCACAGGACTGGAGGGCAGCAACTATGACATCCTTGTACAAGGGGGAAGCAGAAAAAAAAAAATCCAGGAAGCTGCAGGCCTCTTTGTTTAACAAAAGTAGGTGATATCAAGAAATAAATCCAGAAGGGAAGGCAGGTAGCTTTTCTTGAGGGCAGCAATCTCTTAGACAGTAACCAACATGGGTTCACACTTCACAACTAAAAGGTTACAGGAAAACTTTTGACAGTGAAGTACTGATAATCATGTTCCATCTGGACTTAAGCACAGACTCTAACTTCTTCCCATTGAGGAAGACAATAGGAAAGGTGGAGTGGTGTGTGGTAGAATCAAGACTAAGGAAGCAGCTGCACAGCTGAAAGGTAGGATATAGGGGGTTATGGTCAGACAGATTGTGTAAGGATTATATTTTGTATTTTATGATATAAGCAGTGTTTTACAATAAATCCTTTGCACTTAAAGGAATTGGAACATTTTTGTGGTGAAGAAGACTGTGTAAGGAATTAGGGGAGGGACAAGAAGGCTACTATAGGCAATACTAACCTCTTAAATAAGGACAAAAAGATAGGTACTGGAGTGGTACGGGGAAACATCTAGCAACCACAACTACCCTGATGTGATGTATCAGCTTGGTGGGAGTGAAATGGATAACAGAGAATGAACATGATTTTGTGTGTTAATCATACAAAAATTGGACCACCAGGAGCACAGTGGAAGGGCAGTGGCAACGACAGACAGAATGTTGCTGTAGTAGACAGATTCCAGAAACAAAGAGGTACTGTTTCCACTGAGGTATTGTTTCTATTCTACAAGGCCTTCATCATTCCACACATTGAATACTGCGTGCAGTTATGGAGGTTATATAAGGAATATGTATCCTACTGCTGAAAGGAATTGACAAGATGCTACCAGAAAGATTTGTGTGATGGAGGTGAAGTACAGTTCTTCTGTAAGCTGAACTTACCAGAACAGCAGATGTTGAAGTGATCACTGCTGCATAGCCTTAACTATATAGGTTATATCCTGCCAAGAATATAATGACCAGCCAACTTCCAAAGCTTCAGGGCACCTTCCACGTGCCAAAACTGTCTGGCAGCTCAAGATTAGCTGTCTAAAAGACAAGTTTGGCTGTGAAGCCCTTCAGAGCTTTCTTGCCAGCACAGGAGGCTGAGCCCAGAAACGCACTACACTAGAACAGCAAATATAAATGTCCACACCCTGGCATAAAGAAAAAAAAAAGGGGTGTATGGAGCCAGGTAGAAGCTACTGCAGCAGTGATCATTCGAACATCTACTGTTATGGAAAGTTCAACCTGCGTAACTGTACTGTGTTCTTCATACTGACCACTGCTGCAGTAGCCTTAGCTATATGGATAGATTACCACAGCTAAATACATTTGGGAGGTGAAAGGAGAAGACCCCAGGAACCTCTGGAGAATGGTCCTAGCAAAGCTTGATCTGAGCCTAAAGAAATAAATCAGGCTAATAGTGCTTTGTAAAAGTATGCACAGAGGACCAAGTAGCAGCTTCTAAAATACTTCTAGAATCAAACCCTTTCCAAATACCCATAGATGAAGCCAAGGCCCTGGTAGAGAGGTCATCATACCACTGTACTCAGCTCTCATCAGACACATCATAGAGTATAATGCCCCCTTTGGTATGTACCTGACCAGACACATGCAGCAACTGGAATGTCCACAAAAGTTCCTCACAAAAAGAATACAGGGAGTTAACACTGTCCTATGCTGATCACCTCAAAGCCATGTCTCTTTACTTGGTATCATACAGACTTCTGAGATGTGATCGTTGCCTGGCATACAAGGCATCAGTGGACCCCATTTTGATGAATACTGTGCACATCTGCACCCATTTTAATGAATATTGTGCACATCTGCAAAACAAACAGCATTAGAACTACTAGATTAAAAGATCTAAATTTTGCTTGCAACATAAATAGGACATGTTGGAGAGACAAGATATGTTTCTCAGAGAATTCCCATTCTCTGGAACAGGCTCCCCATCCATGTGAAGTAGAGTTCCTCCCTATCCCTATTTAACCGCAACTTGGTCCAATGGATTGGTAGTCAGAAATTCATCCTGGTTTAGTTCCTATGTCTCTGATGACCAGAGGCAGTCAGAAAATCATCCCCTATAAATCAACTTTGTGGGTCACATTTGGGTTGCACAGCTAGGCTTATAATGGCCCTAGTGGCTGTTAGCCTAGTTTACACCTATGAACCTATAAACGGAATGAAGACCTTAGCCAGGCAGTCAACTGAAAATGATTGATGTCTTCAACATATCAAACACCCAAGTTCCTGTGTGAGTAGATCCAGTCTGTGAGGAAGCTTTTGGCTAATTGCCACCGGCCATTTCTGAAAGAAGGGAGAACCACGGTTGCCTAGGCCAGAAGGGACTCACCACAATGATCTTGGGGGATTCCTTCTGTATCTTTTGAAGTACCCTGGATAGTAGTGGAAAGCAAACAAGAACATTCCTGCCCAATGAAAAGGTACAAGTCTTATAGGCCTTCTTGCAGAGAGTCCTGGAACAGAAACATACAAGTCGATTGTTCAAAGAGAAGGCAAAAAGGTTTACTTGAGGAACTCACCAGAGATGCATCACATGTTGGAAGATGCCTTGATCTAGTTTCCATTTGTGAGGGTCTGCCCTGGTCCTGTTCAGCTTTTCTGCCACAAAGTTTTGCTCTAATGGAATGCTGAATGCCTGTAGTGAGAGACTGTGCTGTGAAGCTATATCCCAATCTAACATGGCTAGTTTGCAAGGGGTGGGAACGACCTGGTTCCCCCTTGCTTGCTGATGTAGCACATCATACAGTGATATTGCCTGAAACCACTTTGAAGGGGTCACAGGGGCCAAAAATGGTTCACAGAGTTGAGCATGTTGATCAGGGCAAGCATCTCATAGATATGTATGTGGCTGCCCTCTGTCCTTGGTGTCCTACACCCTGGCACTTTTAACCCTCCTGAAACTGCTTCCCAAGAATCTGTGGTGATTGGCTGCTTTGATGCAGAGAGGGAGAAGGAGAGACCTGGATTTAAGGATATCTGTTGTCTCCACCAAAAGATTTCTCTGACAAAACCCCAGTGCTGTAATTTGGAAAAAAGATAAAGGGTGTTGATGCTGGGAACAGAGAGACTACAGATACCACTGTATCTGTCTCATGTGGAGTTTTGTCAGGGGTACCATGAGAATCATAGATGCCATGAGACCAAAAATCCTGAGGTATTCCCTTGAAGTGACCAAAGTCTATGTGGAAAACCTTAGAAACAGATCTAAAGAAACAATCTATTTTTCCTGTGGAAGAAAAACTCATTGAACTGAGGTGTCTAGTTGATATCCCAGGAACACAATACTGTGTGAGGGAGTCAAGAAAGACTTTTGACTGTTTTCTTGGAAGCCCATCTTGTGTAAGAGATCTCTCACCCAAATGAGAGATTCCTGAAACTTTTGAAAAATAAAGATAAGCAAGTTGTCTAAATATGGAAAATGTGGATACCCTGTAGCCTGCAAGGTGCTACAACGAACTAGACACTTTATGAACACTCCTGGTGCAGTGGATAGTCCAAAGGCTAAAGAAAAGAATGGAAAATACGATCCAGGCATACAAAACCTTAAGAAACGTGTAACGTCTGAATGAATAGTAATGTGATAATCTTATAAGTATAGTGCTACCAGGAAACCTGAAAGAGGAAGAAGAGGTAACAGGTTATGAACTGACGTCATTCTGAATTAGGGCACTATCATAACCAGATTTAGGAAAGAAAGATCTAGGCCTGGTCTCCAAGCATTTTCTTTCTTTGGCAATAGGAATGAAAGAGTCTGATCTGGAGAAACGGGGATGACCCTCCTAGAAGGGAGAAATTTCCACCCACTGCCACCTGTTAACTTTGATGAATGATATTCAGAACCCATTGGTGAAGCAATGTATTGCCAAACAGAAAATGGAGATCAAGACTTTCTGGAAGAAAAAGGGGGGCCTGGATGGGAGTGGGTCACAAGTTCTCTTGAATAGTCATTCAGGCATTTTGGACTGTCCTTGATTTTTGGAGGTTAGAGACTTCTTTCTGGAACTCTCTTAACATTCCTTCTTAAATGCACGTTTACCTGAATTCTGTTGAGACTATTTACTCTGTTTTCAGCCAAAAATTGAAAAGGAGAAAGAAATTTGGAAAATGAGAACTGAAAAATCTTAGAGATCCCCTGGATCAGATTGCCTCTTTTGTCACACTTTTTGATCACTGCTGCAGCAGAAGGGACAAACACTAAATCTCTGTCCAACCGAGAATTTAAAATCTTAATTTTATCATCATCTGGAATTTTTCTGAGAATGCTGTCATGAAAACCTCCTTAAAACAGTTTCAGTCGCCACAGCCCTGGAAGAAGCATCAACAGAGTCACACACACTGGAAACAATGAATAGTGATCTGTGTAAAAGAAGAAACTAATTTACTTAAAGCAGAGATTTCCTCACAAGAAGAAACTGCACATAAAACATTCCTCATACTTTCAAAATTTGTCAGAACACACTTTACCAAATGAATTCAAAGTTCTGAAAACCAAAGTTACAAAAGTATACACTTTCTTCCCCATACCTATCAATAATTGTTCATCTTTATCAGAAAGAGTAGGACTGGAATTAACTAAGTGCTTGGCTGCAGTGGGACCAACTAAGGCTATAGCTGTTGGGTCAGGTTTAGGAATAGTGTATAAAAATTTAAGACTGAGAAAACCTATACAGCCTATTAGCTTTTTTTAGTGGCAGCTGGCTAACAGGAAAATAAAAGGCAGTAACACATATCCTCTAAAGCTGACAGAAGAGGAGGAATGTGTGTAGATTCTAGAAAACACTTTAAAAACCTCATAGAATTGTCTGACGGACTGAGAAACCTCTGCATTCTCCAACTGAAAACACTAGCACCTTCTAGCAATAGTCTGAGAGAAAAAGACCCCCCCGACAGAATCAGAACCTGAGCTCTCCTTTGATCAACAATCACAGGAAAAAATCTTGAATCCGTGCCGGCATCGTCCTGTTCATATTCAGAATCCTGAACCTCTTCAGGAAAAGAGGAATCTCTCTTTTTGTACCAGAAACAGCTTTAAAAGAAGGATCAATATCCTGAATTAAACCCTAAGCCAGACCCAGTAAACTACTCTTGTTTAAAGAAATGCAAGGAGAAGCAGATACATGCTTGGTTTTGTGTTTCTTTTTGACAGGATAAATGGAGCCACATGTGTTAGTAATGGCAGTAGATGCTTCCCCAGGGATGGGTACTGCATTCTGGCACAACAAGGAAACTTTCCTATTCCCTCTGTGAGGACCAACAAGAGTCTCTTTCCCTTGCCCACTAAGAGGACTCCTACAGCCACACAGCACATGGCTAATGCCTGGTCCATAGCGGCTGTAGGTGCTACACCAGATGGATCTGGGGTAAAAGATGAGTGGTCTGAGGTACAACAAATGGCCACAGCAGAGTCACTCACCTGTGGCTGTGGAAAATCTCTACCCTACTGTGATGGCAAAGGCTGTTTGCTTAATTTCTTCTTTTTGCATCTGGAAGAACCATCAACCAATGAACCATTAATCTGTTCCATGGTCAAGCCGAAAATGGTGCCTCTTTCCTGGGAAGACACACAGCAAATGTCAGTAAAATTTCCAGTCTAAAATATTTTTAAACAGAAAAACACAGTAAAAAGCACTTTAAAACACTATGCCAGCCTCACCAAGGAAAATAAACACAATTTCTCAACAGAAAATATGTTTTCATTTAGTTAATGAAACTTCTAAACGGACAGAAAAAAACAAGTGCTCTGTTTAAAAGTGCATTACAGTCTCAAGCCTGTTAAAACACAACACTCCTAGCTTTAAAATAAACTTTCATGAAGAGGAAAGTAATAAAACATTAATAAATTTAGGAAAATTTATATCTTTTACCCAAAGAAAACTTATCCCCACAGCAAAGGAAAGCACAAGCAAACCATGAATCCTCAAAAGCCTCAGAGGAGTGTACTCTTCTGCAGCAGTAAAGCTTTGAAGGGCTTAGCGTCCAAACCTGTCTTTTAGTCAGCTCAGCTCGAGCTGCTTGACAGTTTGGGTGCATGGAAAGTGCCATGATGTTTTGGAAGCTGGCTGGCTGGATGTTATATGTTTGGCAGGATATAACCCATACAGCTAAGTCTACTGTAGCAGTGATCAATATGATGAACATTAGGATCAGCAACTGCAGCAGCTAGAGCTTTTCTCACATGAAACCAAAACAGGCAACAGGAACAGGGCAATGACAAGAAAACATGAAGAGGTCATTTAGAGGGGAAAAGACAAAGGAATGACAGAAGACTGTAGGGACCAAATATTCCCAAAGCTTTTTTTACACAGACAGGTTTGTGGTCCCAAGTCATGGACTACTGTAATGGATGTTGGAGGAGGAATCTACACAAGCATTCAACAGGGCAGGATGCATTAGGAAACATGGGGAAAAGGTGAGGGGAGATACACCGATAAGGCACTTAAAAGGGGAAATTCCAGAGGCTTATTGCCTCTCTCTGCCATTAAACAAACGTAATGGAACATCAAACGGGTGCAGAAGTGATTACTGTTTGTAGAGGATAAGGAGGTAGGGTGTGTGTGAAAACACAGGGCAGTTACATAATCACTGATGATCACTCATGTGCAGCTGGTGAAGAGGGTCAAGGCTGTGAGCTGTAGTTCGAGTGGTACATGGGTCGATTCCCTCAACTCTCATTTCCCTACTGTGTGACCCTGAGAAAGTCACTTTTGCTTCCGAATCACCCCGAAAAGGGACTGTATGACCACTGGACCTACCTGGTTAACAAATATGCATTATTATTATTATTACATTACTTATTGGGGCAGGCAGTCTGCATGTGTGTGTGTGTCTGTGTGTGAGACAGCAACACATGCACAATTACTTACTGAGGACATTACACCATTTATTTTCATTTCAGTGTTTTGTCAAAAGTATACACAGAAAGGGTCTATCTTTTTTTGCATAATAGACTATGTATTAAAAAAAGGGTAATTATATTATCACTGTTGTATGAAAACTTGCAGGGGGTTGTATACATGATTGACAGCAACATTATGAATTATTGTGGCCATTACATTTATGAGACTTCTTCAAAGTAAAAGGCTGTATAGCGTCTCAGAAGGGTCTTGGTCTTCTCAGCACACACACACACACACACACACACACACATATATATATATATATATATATATATATATATATATACATACACACATATATACATACATGCATACATATATGTGTGTGTGTGTGTGTGTGTGTGTGTGTGTGTGTGTGTGTGTGAAAGCAGGTAAAGCTGGTGCTGGTTTTATTTTAGAAACACAATAAAGCCACAACCCATGTTTTGGCCTTCAAGTTGTTATTTTTAATGTCATGGACCCCAAATATAAATGTCTTTACATGTGCACATTTTATTTATTTCACATGATGTTTTCCAGAATTTCAAATATTATACAAAAAAGAAAAGAAACAAAGTATTACATGGAATTGTGACTTTGCAATCAGAAATTCAGTACAAAACTCTTCCATTACATCTGCACTTAAAAGCACAAAGTAACTGTAGATTATAAGTGAATGTCCAGATTTGTTGAGCAAAACACGTTACTATAAAATATCAAGCTGATTAAGGTATAACTATTGAAATTTTTTGTGAATAAACCTACATAGCTGTTAGAAAATCTAGGCTGCCAAGTTGCATTACACTCTGTGTGCACACTTTTGCTCCAAGTAGTAGAACAGAGCCCATATCTATAATCTGCATTGTCATTATATCAGAAGTAAATATTTCTAACCATTTCACTAGACAAGGCATCATTTATGTTACTACATATAAGGCAAGGCCAAAACTCCATATTCTAAAAAAAAAAAAAAGAGGACAATGTGTTGCCATGTAAACTGAGGGGAAAATGTGGCAGTCTTCACTGTGTATTGTACCCAAATATCCTATTATAATTCCTTAACATTATTATTATGCACTATTATGACCGAATGGGTATATGATCTCATACATATGTACCAAATGCAGTGTTTCATTGAACTTTTGATGTCAGTTTGACAATATACACAGTTTCCAACAGAACGGGTAATGATCTTCCACAGGAGGCAAGGTGAAACATCCAAAATGTATGTGCACTTAATTGTTATTACATCAGAAGAAAAAATCATAGATATTTCTTTAGACAAGGCAGCATTTCTCTTACTGCACAAAGGATGGGGCCTAATCTTTATGTACTGACAAAGGCAATGTGTGGCTGTGTAAATCTGGCTTGAGCTGAACTGAATTTCTTGAAGGTAGAATGGAAATCCTTAGTGCATTTTGCACTCATTAATCCTATTATAGCTCTTCAACATTTTTTTAATAAAATGCCACATGTGAAGTGACATATGACTTCATAGACAGATACCAAATACAGTGCTTCAGAGGACCTTTGGTGCCTCAATCTGCACTACAACAGATTTCCACTGGTGACCACATAATCTCTGATCAAATGTCCAAAATACATGTGCACTAAACTGAGATTACATAAGAATGAAGTATATGTATACACACACACAAGTATGCACATATATGCATAGAGAGAGAGAGATGTTTTTTTTCCAAGAGAAAAAGTGTTTTACAGTTGTAACTTGGCTCAAGTTCCATGATTTGAAGCAGCTGAAGTTGCAGGGGCCAATTCAGAGTTGAGTTATGTTAAAATCCATGGAATGGCAGTTTTGGATTCATGTTATACTGCTAAAGACATTAATGCTACTGCCTAAACGTTGCATAATTAAATCTTGAAGGGGACAGAATTATGGCCTTGCATTCTTAGATAATACAAGACTTTACAGGCCTTCAATTTAACAGACTGACATTTCTGCATTATACTTGGTTTTCATCGGCAGCTCATATTTGACTTCTACTTGTATGAAGATTGAGCTCATATCTGACTTCTGCATATATATATATATATATATATATATATATATATATATACAGATAAAGATCAGGAATACATCTTTACCAGGCTGCTGTTACACAAGTAAAAATTGTAAATATTTCACAATAAGAAACATTTTTCAGTTGTATTATGCTGTAGTTGAATACCATGTTTTGAAACAACTGAAGTGGCACTGTATGTGATGAACCCCATAGTACAGATAGAGTTTGAACCCAAGCAATGCTACCCAAATATGTGATAACTGGTGATGAGACATGGCAGTACACACTGCCATCAAATATGGAGAAAAACTCCTATTTGGCACTAGGGAGATGGTCTCTTAAATCACACCACTGCTACCAAACAGGCTTATATAAAATAAAGTGCACATAAGTCAAACTCCATGATCAACTCACAAAATGCAACCTGACCCCAAGAACATTTAGGGAATGTGCATTGTTGTTCTGGGTATGAAGCTTCGACATTCCCAGATAAGATGGCATGCAGGCCACCTTCAGAGCAGAGGCTTTGACCTAGCACCTCAGGCCACTTTCTCACCACATACTATTTCACTTGCTTTCTCTTTCTGTGACCCACAGTTTTCCATTGCCCATAACCAAACAGTAAATGCCTTTCACTCAAGTTATTTTTCACACAAAGGCACACAAGCAGCAGACACATGCACAGAATTCCCAGGAAAGGCTGGCAGAATTCAATAGTTCCTCGTGGTTTTCTTTATGGCATAGTGGTACTGCCACAACCTCGAATAACCAGGAACCTCCATGTTTCAGCTGTTTTTGATTAAGCCAAATATTAAATTACACACGTCAATATCTTCACTGGTAGTAGGCTCAAACAATCTGGCCAAGTGGAGATGGTGGTCACCACAACTTGTTAACCTACAGTGGTAAATAACAGTTCTCACAGGTAAATAAATAGCAATATATCTGACTAGCCACAGGAGCTTAAAAATGAATAAACCAACTTTACTTTAACAATAAGGCAACCAGTGCAGTTACACTGCACTTTATTGCCTGCCACCTACTTTTATACTGTATTTATTTACGGTGTACTAACTACACTGTTCTACTGCAACTGCCTGCTACACTGTGGCTGTAAAATCAAAGTTTATTGCTGTTTTCACTGTTTAGCCAGTTTTGTTGTTTTCAATGTTTGTTAAATATTTACTGGTACTTTTTCACTGTTTTAAAGCTATCTGTTCTGCCTGGTCTGGTTTTCCCATCAAGCAGTAAATTTACTGATCTGTTAACGGTTTAAATCATTCTTTAGAGCCTCCTTGGCTGATTTCCTACCGTTTTAAACATTTTTTCAGTGTCTACTATTTTTCTGTGGTGTTAAATATTCTCTAGTGTTTCCTGCTGAAATTTGGGTAGCTAGTAGCTCTAGCACAATCCAGATCCAGGACTGCTGCTTCTGTAACTGTTTGTAGTGGTTTGTTCTGAGCACATTTTCCATGCCATCTTGTATTGGAAGGGGCCTATCTGCACTTTTCTGAGAGAACTGTGTTTGACTGGCACCTGACTGGTAAAGGGACGCCAGTCTAGGGCTTGGAATAAGATTGATCCTTTTGAATTTTGTTAGAGTTTTTTTTTCCAAGTTTTAGCTTCTGGTATTTAGGACCTACATCTAAGCAGGTTTCTGCTTCTTTGCATGTCACGCAGCACTGTGCACTACTGCACAGTTGTGTGCCAAAGCTTAATGGTTAAATTCAACAAAATTTCCCTTAAAACCCAGGCAGAAATATCCATTTGCTGAGCATTTCTGAAAAGCCACCCCTACTGACAACAGTCTTCAACCTAGCATTATGTTGAGTTGGACTATCCTTGTTTCTCCTGCCAACCTTGTTGACTTGGGATTCTTGAGGCAGTGTAGCAATTACCTCATGTACACAGATAACCTCTACTAATAACAGAGTCTAGTACAGAGTGTGAGAGATGCAGTTACACCAAGAATCTAGCCATGCTCTCTCTCACTCAAAGCAGTAACATGGAGGTTGTCATCTCATCCACCACTACATATTCACATAGTACCACTACTCATACACATAGGATGCATAAAACACGTAAATCCACATACGTGCAGATTCTCTTGAAAAACTTACCAAAACACCAGAGACCGCCAAAACACAAGTCTGCCACAGCTAACAGTCTCAACAACACCCATGACACATAGCAACACCAATGTCTCACCCACCAAGCCCGTAAGGTTTAACACTCAAAAGCCAAGTTTTCCTTTCACTGGAGACTCAATAGTGAGAGACACATCCCACTCACCAGGTTGGACAAGGAGAAAGTCATGGACAGCTATTTGTCCAGTGCCAGGATCTGCCAAATCACACATGCACTCAGGTCTCTCAGCAACAAATACTGTTATGACTCTGTCATAGCTCATGTTGGTGAATGACCTGAGACGTACCTTACTGTACTATATGAAGAGATATATGGTCAAGATCTCTGAGTATGTGTCCCAGGAAGGTATGTCCCTAGACTAGAGCAGCATACTACCTTCACCTAGAATGATGCCACAGTATCAACAAAAATGATTTCAATAATTGGCTTAGTTTTTGGTGTCATTCAAATGGGATCCAGTTCCTGTCTGCCTGGGAAGCCATGGTCAGCAAACTTTGCTGCTTTGCCAGAGACTGTTTGCCCCTGGCACCCCTAAGTTTTCGGCTGCTGGCAAAGGCTCTTGCCTCCTCCATAGTACCTTTTTTAGACAAGGTCTCAAAAACAACATTAGTGACATGAAATCAACCAATCAGAACAAAATAAGGGTCATGCTGCTAAATACTAGACGCTTAAACCAAAAATTGCACTTCCTGGAAACACTTCTATCACTAGAAGATGTAGATGTCTGTGCAGTCACAGAAACCTGGTACAAGGCCTCGGAGAGTACCCCAGCCCTGCAAGGTTACAATGCTTTCCACACCTTTAGACTGCAAGATGAATGTGTGAAAACCAAAGTGGCAGTGTTTCAGTCTATACTGGAGATAAATTCACCTCACTTCTAGTTAGACTGGACAACTCCATGGAGTTAATCCAGGTCCAGGTTACAGCAGGAAAGACGCACATTCAAGTCCCAGCCAGTTATAGATCCTCCTCCATGGATCACAACACCCACAAAGCCTACTTAACCAAACTGAAGACAATCCAAATTTTACCAAACACACTGGTTATGGGGGATTTCAATTGTCCCACCATCAACTGGGAAACGTACTCTAGCCCAAACTGGCTAGCACAAGAGCTCCTTGATTTTGTGAATTCAAATGCCCTGGAGAAAATTGTCCATACCCTGACAAGACAAACAAACATAACAGACCTGGTCTTCACCAACATGTCAAACAGGTGCGCTGCTGCAACTGTTGGACCCTCATTAGTTAAAACTAACTACAAATCAGTCACTTTTGAACTGACACTAATACCAGAACTCACAAAGAGTGAAATCAGACTAAAAATCTTCACCAAGGCAAACTATACCCTCCTAGGTGAAGGTATAAATGCATTCCAAGCCCCGTCCCATGGTGAAAGTGGTAACTACGCTGAAGCTTACATTAAAGCCCTGGATAATCACTTGCATAAGTGCATAAACTCGGCTATACCAAACAGAATCAAAGCCACAGCCTCAAGTAAAATCAAGCTGCCATGGTGGACTTCCAATATCAACAAACTTCACAATAAATGCAAAAAGTTGTTGTCCAAGAAAAGAAAGAAAAGGACCCAACAATGGAAAAGCACCCTCCTCAGCCTTAACAGGCAAATAAGACAACTTGTCAAATCCTCCAAGACCTCCTTTGAGAGAAACCTAGCAAGTACTGCCAAAGATAACCATAAGGCCTTTTAGAGCTATGTATGTAACCGAAAGGGTAGGACCAAGTATGTGCACAACTGGTGGCCAATGATATCACACACACTGATCCCACAGAAATAGCAAACCTGCTAGTGGATAGGTTTGGTGAAAATTTCACTCCCTTATTCCCTCCTAGCTTACAGCAACCCCCCCCCCCCCCCCACACCAAACATATTTGAACAGCAGGGTCATCAAAGCCCTGTCCAAAGCAAAGAACGTGACCTCTACGGGACTAGATGACATCCCAGGCTGTCTTCTAAACAGGCTAAAATATGAACTAGCATCACCACTAAGCACCCTTTTCAATCATAGCCTAACCACAGGCTTTGTTCCTGGAGGATGGAGAACAGCTACAGTAATTCCCCTCAACAAAGGTGGTCTAGCAACAGACCCAAAGAATTACAGACCTCCAAGTCTGACCAGCCTCATCTGTAAGGCCATGGAACGCATCATTATGGACCTCATAAATAAAGACATAGGTGACCTCCAAACCCTGGATCTTACCCAATTTGGCTTCATGAAGGGCAGATCCTGTCTGTTAAATCTGGGAGATTTCTTTGAAAGTGTGACCAAGGCCATTGATGAGGGCAAATCTATACACACAGCATGCTTCGACTTGGCAAAGACTTTCAACACAATTTCACATTCAGGCGTTACCAATAAACTTAGCAAACTGAATGTAAACCCCTTCGTTGTAAGATGGGTTGCCAACTGGCTCACAAACTGGGCACACACTATCAAAGTGAGCGACTCCACATCAACCAGCAGATCTGTTACCAGCAGGTACCACAGGAGTTGGTGCTAGGCCCTCTACAGTTTAGTATATACTTCTCAAAAGTTCAAGTCAAAATTAAAGGGTTGTGGCTGACTGAGTCTGGAGACAACTGCAAACGAAATGCAGTCACTGAATACCCCAAATGATGTCAGTATACCCCAAGATGGTCTCACACAGACCAATGACATTGTATTATCACAATCTCAAACAATGCAAAGAAATGCATCATCATTCCCTTCAGCACAAATGATTTCCCTTCACACTATCAAATCAATAACAATATCTTAAGTACCCATGAAGAAGTAAGGGACCTGGGATCACAGGTAGACTGCAACCTTATCTTTGACCACCACGTACCTATCATTGTAAGGAAAGCTTTCCACATAGCTCATGATTATTAAAGGCACTGCCTCGAGAGCAGAAGAAGTTATATCAGCCCTATACTTGGCACTTATCCAGCCCATAATTGAGTATAATGCCCCATTTGGTATGTACTGTACTAAGCACCTACAGCAATTAGAGAGACCTCAGAGGTCTGTAACAAAAGACGATCAAGGGCCTCCAGCATGTTCCTTATATGGACTGACTAAAATCCCTGTTACTATACTCCGTATTGTACAGACCTCTTAGGGAGACTTAAGCCTGGCCTACAGAGCAAACCCAAGACCCAAACCTAATTAACTTACTGCATATCCATAAATCAAATGGTTATAGGGCTACACATTCCAAGGACCTAAATATGGCCTGCAACAAATAAGACATGCTGGAGGGACAGCTTTATTTCCCAGCAACTGCCACATCTTTGGAACAGGCTACCAATTCATGTGAAACAGAGCACCTCTATGACAATGGTCAAGAGGAACTTGGATGAGTGGATGGAGCACTGTAAATTCTTACAGAGGATCGCACCCACAATCCTCCTGGACATGGGCAGTCATCACTAAATGGAATCTTGGGTATTGACTAGTACCCCTACGGTATTACATTGGGTTGAAATGGCTAGGCTTAAAATAACCTCTGGTTCAATCACCTGGTAATCTCCTATGATCCTATGACGCTACAAATTTAATATGTAGCGGGATGAAATCAAAACAGCAGTTAGCACACATACAGAATATAAGAAGAATCTAAATTACAATTACTACATATCCTAGCTGTTTCTTAATAAAACAGTACTAGACCTAACTACTCCAGAAAAATATTAAAATTACACAAGCAGATCTTTTCCATACGTGTCACCAATTTCTTCCATGCAAAAACAAAACAAGACAGAACAAAGACCACAGTCTCAAATATTTATACATTTCAATTTCACAGCTGAGCTCCTTGCAAACCATCACATTTCCTTGTGCAAAAAATCATCACATCAGCTTATTGTGTTAGCGTTCCCACAACAAAAGTAAACCAGTTCTGCTCACTGTACAACACAAGAGGTTAATCACCACAGCCCAGAGATGATAAAAGTATAAAGGCACAGGATCTTGGCATACATCTCAGCTGTCTGCATTTTAATGTCCATCATTTCACAGTTCTAGTCAGCTACTGCTCTGAACTGGACTGTAATTATATTATATAGCTCTTGGTTCCTCTGACTCCACTTGTGTGACTTAGTGATATGCAGGTACTTCAGAAAATTAAACTTCAAAGACATTTCATGTCCTTAGATGTCCTTTTATATTTAAAAGGTCACACTTCCCAGGCCATAGGAAATGTACATTTTGCAGACGAAATGTGTTATTAGTAGGAAATAAAAAAGACGAAAAAATATAACATCTTTAAATTATCCTTCCTTAGCTAACCATTGTACCACAGTCAATTTCATAGTCAAATTCAACACTGAGCGGCAGTAAAATAACTTGAGCTATACATTTTATATTTTATATATATATATATATATATATATATATATATATATATATATATATATATATATATATATAAAGAATACTGCAGTGGTGGTGCTGCAGTAGTGTTGTCGCCTCACAGTAAGACATTGTCCTCTTCGATTCTCAGCTACAGCATCTTCTGTGTGGAGACATGCGTGAAGGTTGTGCGTCAGGGCCGGCAACTCGGCATGTAAAAATCTACTGCCAATCATTAGTGGACCGGAGTTCCACTGTGGCGACCCCTAACCAGGAAAAGCTGAAAGACACAACAACATATACATATATATATATATATATATATATATATATATATATATATATATTTATATATATATATATAAAGAAGTTATGTACTCACCATAACATTCCATCTGAGTAGTTGTACTTCATTTTTCCGCAACCTGTGGGTATTCGGATCCATATCGGATCCGAGCCAACAACTTTTCAAGCATCTGCTCCAAGCTCCTCCCCCTTACCCATAACCCATCACCATCTCCTACCTTCCCTCAGATTGAGTTTGCCACTACTCAATCAGCAACTCAATTTCATCACACCTTGAACAGGTTCGGGAGAAGGAGGACGGGACGGTTGCAGAAAAATGAAGTATAACTACTCAGATGGAACGTTATGGTGAGTACATAACTTCTTTATCTGAAGTAGTTAACTTCATTTTATCTGCAACCTGTGGGACAGAGTCCCCAGCTACTAAAACTCCTGGGAGGCCCTCATGGAAGGATATTCCTGAGCATCGCAGAGCCGAAGGATGCTCTCCCTCTGGAGATCAAACCCAACTTATAATGAGAGATGAGGGTATGTGACCTTGCCCAGGTTGCTGCCACACAAATATCATCCAGTGAAACCCTAGACCAAAAAGCAGCAGAAGTCGCCATAGATCTGGTAGAATGAGCTTTAACAGGACCAGGCGGGGACAGACCTTTGTCTTTATAAATTTGCAAAATACATTGTGTAATCCGGTTTACTATTGAAAATGCGAACGGCACTTGGGCGACAGTCGGATAGTCGAACGTATAAGGTCATAAACAAGGATGTCGAAGACAAAATAATCAATCTAGGAACGGTTTTAACATGGGTCGAGGTAGGTGTTCAGTATTATTCCCTACTACAAACATCTTCCCTACCTCGACCCATGTTAAAACCATTCCTAGATTGATTATTATGTCTTCGACATCCGTATTTACGACCTTATACGTTCGACTATCCGACTGTCGCCCAAGTGCCGTTCGCATTTTCAATAGTAAACCGTGTAATCCATATAGCTAAGGAAACATTGGAGATGGCTTTGCCCAGAAAGGGTTTAGAGAAGGGCACGAATAACTGGTCAGACTTACGAAAGGGCTTTCTTCTGTGTAAATAAAAACAAAGTGGTCTGTGAACATCTAGCAAATGCAGCTTATATTCACCCTTGTTCTGAAAATTTGGAAAGAAAACAGGCAGGTTAATAGTCTGGTTAATGTTAGAATCAGAAGCTACTTTTGGTAAGAAGGAACGGTTTGTGCAGAGTGAGATCCAGCCCTTATGGAAGATCAAGTAAGGGGGCATGGCAGACAAAGCTTGAATCTCAGAAACTCTCCTAGCCGATGTAATGGTCACTAGGAAGGCCATTTTCCAGGATAAGAACTTCAAATCTACTGATGCTGCAGGTTCAAAGGGAGGAGCAACTAATGCCTGCAGAACCAAGGTAAGGTCCCAAGCAGGAACAGAGTCCTTAATCATGGGGGGCGTGAAAGAAAGGTGTCTTTAAGAAAAGCCTTACAAAGTCTTGAAGAGGCCAGAGCATTCATGTTTTTGCCGACAAGGAAATGTGAGATAGCTGCCAGCTGCACTTTCACCGTGGAGGAACTAGCCCCTTGTTGGAAAATATTGGCTAAAAATTCCAACACTGCAGGAACAGGGGCTGTAAAGGGATCTAGGTTCCTCTGAGAAGCCCAAATAGAGAATTGTTTCCATTTTCTGTGGTAAATCTTCCTAGTGGAGGCCTTATGAGACACCGCCAGAATAGTTTTTACTGAAGACGAAAGACCGGGACTCCTGGCAATCAAGGGAACTGGAGCAACCAAGCAGTCAGTTTGAAGCTGTCCAGTTTGGGCGGACAAGTGCCCGAGGGATGAGAGATGAGACCCGGGCAAGGATCCAGAATCCAAGGAGGAGCTAGAACATGAGACCAGAGGAAGGGGAACCACATCGGATGAGGCTAGAACGGGGCAATGATGATCACTTTGCACCCCAGTCGGCAAGCTTTCTGAAGAAACTTCAGAATGAGAGGTAACGGGGGATAAGCATATAGTAACCCAGGAGGCCAAGCATGAACTAGAGTGTCTCTGGGGGGATCCCCTGGTGAGGGGATCAGAGCAAAGAACTTGCTGCACTTCGCATTGGAAGGAGATGCGAAGAGATCGCAGCAAGGCTGACCCCACGCAAGGAAGATCTCCTCCACTATCGACTGTTTCAGAGACCACTCAGAAGGCATTAGAATCGTTTCAGAGACCACTTGTATGGCATTAGAATAGGCCAACTCAATCTGTCCGCTAAAATTATGGAGTGTCCTGGGAAGTGCGTTGCATTCGGAAATCGACTGGTGGATATCGTCCACTCCCACACTCTCATGGACCCGCGACAGAGAGGGTAAGATCTGGTTCCCCCCTGTTTGTTGATGTACCAGACAACCAACATGTTGTCTGACTGAACTGCAATCGTCCTCGGGGGAAGAATAGTGTGAAAGGCTTGCAACGCTAAAAGTACTGCAGAACATTGATATGCAATCTGGTCTCAGTCTGGGACCACGTGCCTTGGACTGTCCTCCCCAAATAATGCCCCCCCCACCTGAGCTGGGAGGCGTCCGTGGTCACTGTGGCTTGGGCTGTGGGTGAAAC
Organism: Protopterus annectens; assembly: GCF_019279795.1. Lineage (NCBI taxonomy): Eukaryota > Metazoa > Chordata > Ceratodontiformes > Protopteridae > Protopterus > Protopterus annectens. The sequence goes on from NC_056745.1 coordinate 1,158,654,401, forward strand.
GAATGGCCATCCTGCTAAGATCTCTGGCGATTGGAGCCACCAGAGAAGCAACGTCCTACAGGCTTTGCTGATTTGAACTGGATAGTCCATGGGGAGATCTAGCCAAGACCACTGTACTGCCAGAGTCCACTGAAGAACATGCATGTGAAGACGCGCACAGGGAAGGATCGAGATTGCTGCAGCCATAGAGCCTAGGGCTCAGAGAACGTCACCCGCCTTTGGTAGCCTGGGGCCAAGGATCACTGATATATGGACCCGTAGGCTCTGGACCCTGTCTAGAGTAAGGAAGACTTTCAATTAGAGGGTGTCCAGCCATGCCCCGATAAAGTCCAAGATCTGCACTGGGTCCAAGAGGGACTTGGAAACATTGATAGTTATCCCTAGCTGGATTGCCAGATGAAGGAAGGAGTCTCTGGCCATGCAAAGACAATGCTTGGTGGAAGCAGCGAGGAGCCAATCGTCTAGGTAAGGAAATCCCCTGAAGCCTCAGGTGAGCCGCTACGACTGCCATTACCTTGGTAAACACCCTGGAGGCTGTTGTGAGACCGAAGGGTAGGGCTCTGAACTGGAAATGATTGGCTCCCAGCCGGAAGCGAAGGAATCTCCTGGAGCTTCTGCGAATCTTGATGTGGCAGTAAGCATCCTGGAGGTCTATCGAGCACATCCAGTCGCATTCTCAAAGATAAGATAGAATGGACTGTAGGGTAACCATCTGGAATTTCTGCTTGGCTACAGCCAGGTTTTCAGGGATGACAGGCCCAAAATGGGCCTGAGGTCCCCCGTCTTTTTTGGCACGATAAAGAACCTAGAGTAAACGCCTGATCTGGACTGATCTGGGGGGACCGGTTCGATGGCTTGTTTGCGAAGCAGCTTGGAAATCTCTAGTGCTGCCGCCTCCCTTTGAGCGGGTGGGACATCTGGGAGGCGCTTTGGTTGGATGGGAGGAGTAACGAATGGGATAGTGTAGCCTCTGGATATTATATGAAGCACCCAATGGTCCACAGTTATGGACTCCCAAGCCGTTGGGTGCAATGATCTTCCCTCGATCGTCTCTGGAGTAGGACAGTCGGGCAACCCCTCAGGGCTGCTGTGTGAGCCTGTCTGAAAAGTCTCCCTAGACCCAAAGGTCCTCAGCTGCCCCCCTGCCTCTGAGGCAGCGTCTGTCTTGTCCCCCTCTGCTTCTAGGGGACAAGTTGTCCTGACAGTCCCGGGGAAACTGTGATTTTCGGAACCACATCTTCTTTTGCTCTCTCGGATTCCTAGAAAAGGATCTTTGAGGGCTAGAGAAACGGACTCTGACGGCAGACAAAGTCTTGCTGTCCTTTTCGCTCTGGGCCAGAGTGTCACGTGCTGTCTTCCCAAAAAGAGAAGAACCATCGAAGGGAGCATTTGTGAAAGATGCCTTGACACGGTCTGAGCCAAGCATGTCAGCTCATAGCCACGCCGGTCCCAGCCGCCTTCGCCGCTCCTTCCATGACATGGGAAAGGAGATGCATGGATGTGTTTGATACTCATGTGAGAGTCGACATTTTCACAGAGAACAGACACTTGTCCTCTGGTGACAAAGACTCTGGGGGCGACTCAGCAAACTCCATGACTAGTTCTAGCTGCAGTCATATGACGTGTGCCAAATAATTCAGCGCTCGAATGGAAAACATCACTGAAGAAAACACTCGCTTCCCAAATCTATCCACCACCCTGGACTCCTTGCCAGGAGTGTGGACCGAGGAACTTTCCTGTGCAATTTCCCTCTTGGTGGCTGCTGCAACCACCACAGCTTTCACCGGGGATCATTTGTACCAGGCCTGTCTGTCTGAGGGTGGAGAGAGAATCCTGTCTGGGCATTTTGGTATTGGCTCTATGGTGTCAGGCTCCTTCCATGCCCGTGTGGTGATGAGATCCACTAAGGGATCCACAGAAGGGGACAGCTAGGATGTAGATGGGCCCATGCCAAAGGCCTCCAGGAACACTGACTCATCCGTAGAAGGTTTTGGGGCTGACCAACCTCCCCTCTGGTGGACGATCTCCATGATGTCTCCAAAGGAGATATCCTCAGGAAGTGAACTGGGGGAACCTTCGCCTTCATCTAAATCAGTGTCTTCTGTCAAGGACTCGGGGGAGTCCAGGTGCCTCCTTTTACACGTGTGCTTATGGGGACACTTCAGTGGGACTCTCTGAAGAGGGTTCGTGAGCCACGGGGGGTCCTCCAGGGGAACCGCCTGGGGGTCCTCTAGCATGGGCTGTCCCTGGGACAAGCTGAAGGGAGTCGTAACCGAATCCAAGGGAGCCTGGGCAGAATCCAAGGAAATAGGCTGGGGTCTCTATCCTTGGGAGAGAACCCTCTCCACCATGTTGAACGCTGATGGAGAGCGTACCTCCTTAGCACCCAAAAAGGAGGAAGCTCTCCCTGGGTCCACCATGAGGATCGGGGCAGAGGCAGGAGTAGCCGGAGTTCTGACGGAATGGCTCGGATCCGACAAAGTCAGAGCCGAAGACACCTCCATCCCCTCGGATGCGACTCCCCGTCCTTGGCCCAAAGAGTTGCTCGGATCTGAACTAATCTGATCTGAGGAACTCAAGGTAATCGCCGGGGTCGAGGTTGGAGGAACAGTCAATGCCGAACCCACAGCTCCAAGGATCATCGGATCCATAAACCCCAAAACCGCAGGCCAGATCAGGGAAGGAGAAACTGGATGAAAGAAGGGCATGGAGGGCCCCCCTCCAGAGGGAGAGGGGGCCAGGCAAGACTCCCATTTGGATTTGGGTCCGAATAAATCTCATCATCCTGTCCATATCCAACTCCGATAGACTCAGAGTCGAGGGCGAGGAGGCGACTGACTCGGATCTGGATGGTCATTGCAACGACCTAGATGAAGGCCTCAGATCCAAGGGCTCCATCTGCTCCAGTGAGAACCTTGGGGAGTGGAGCCGAGGAGATGTAGGTCTAGACACTTTAGAAGGCGGGCTAAGGAAGGGCTCCCACTCTGGAGATTGCTTATGGGGCCTATCCCCTCTCTTATCTCCGTCCTTATTCCTCTTGTCCTTTTCTTTAGTATTCCCTTCAACAGGTCTAGTGGGAGGGTGAGTCCCAGCTTGAGGGGGGGAGGGTTGAGCAACTGCTGGAGGAGCCGATGCTGAGGCTGATGCATCCAAAAAGGAAGCAGGTAGAAGACCCTTTGCAACCAGTTTGGCCTTCCATTCTTTTAAGGCCCTGGGTTTAAACCCGGCGCACATGCTGCACTGAACGGACTGATGGGGAACACCCAGGCAAATAACACACAGAGTGTGGCCATCGGCTGGAGAAAGCTTATGGCAACACTCTGTGCATTTTTTAAAGGTAGGCTTCGGCTGATCAGCCATACTACTAACAAACAACAGCCAACCTACTTAAAACGTAAGGAAGGCCGTACTATACTACTTTACCACAAACTTTTTTTTTTGTACAAAACCGACAAACAGCGAAAGGGGAAGGTAAAGGGAACTGAACGATCACACACACTCACTATAAATAGCAAAAAAGTTTGACCAAAGTCACTTACTAACACCCAACACTTGGAGCTACAGAGATCATGATGCTGATGCACGAAAGGGCAAACGAGATCTGAGGGAAGGTAGGAGATGGTGATGGGTTATGGGTAAGGGGGTGGAGCTTGGAGCACATGCTTGAAAAGTTGCCTGCTCAGATCCGATATGGATCCGAATACACACAGGTTGCAGATAAAACAAAGTTAACTACTTTAGATATATATATATATATATACATATATACACACACACACAGATATATATAGACATATACAGGACAACCTCAGTGGTGCAGCGGTTAGCATTGTCACCTCACAACAAGAGGTCCTACTCTGGTTCGATCCTCAGACGGGGTGCCATTTGTGTGGAGTCTGCATATCCTCCCTCGGTCACGTGGATTTCCTTTGGTTGCTCCAGTTTTCTTCCACATTTCAAAGTCAAGCACTAGGTGGATTGGATACTCTAAATTGGATGCAAGTGTGAGTGTGTATGCTAGTGAGTGGTAAGGATGAACTACTATGGCAGGGCTAGCCACTCGGCATTGTAAACCTTGGCAAGAGACGATTGTCAATGTGCAAAATGGGAAAAAGGGGTTGAGGATGGATGGATAAAGAGATACACACACACACACACACACACACACACACACATTACACACATGTTATAGCATATATAGATATACATATATGTGTGTGTTTATATAATATATATATATATATATATATATATATATATATATATATATATATATATAATGTGTGTGTGTGTCTATGTACATATATATGTGTGTGTGTGTGTGTGTGTGTGTGTGTGTGTGTGTGTGTGTGTATATATACACATATATGCATATATGGGTCCCCTTTGAAACATGTAAAACCCATAACATCTAATTTCAATTGACTGCGACCAGAACATCTAAATCCCAAAACATCTAAAACTCCTAACATCAAATTTCATAACATCTAACAGTACACATCACATGAAAATAACATCCCTTCCACATATAACGACATAAAATGGCACCAAACTACTAAACACACTTTTTACTATGTTTCTGCAGGGGGGGGCTTGATACAGTGGGGTTAGGCAATTAATTTTTTCCCACTGCAGTGCGATCTTGGAGTTGGTATATTTAATTTACAGGAGGTGTGAGGGGTGCAGGGGGGGCTTTCCCCCCTGCAGAAACATAGTAAAAAGTGTGTTTGGTAGTTTGGTGTCATTATACGTGGAGGGGATGTTATTTTCTTGTGATTTGTAGTGTTAGATGTTATGAAATTCGATGTTATGGGTTTTAGATGTTTCAAAGTAGACCCGTATATATATGTGTATGTGTGTGTGTGTGTGTGTGTGTGTGTGTGTGTGTGTGTGTGTGTGTGTGTGTATGTATACATATTATACATACATATATGTGTGTGTGTGTGTGTGTGTGTGTGTGTGTGTGTGTGTGTATACACATACATACATACACATGTATTTATATATATATATATATATATATATATATATATATATATATGGTCTACTTTAAAACACTGAAATCTCATAACGTTGAAATGCATAACATTGAGACCAAAACTTCGAAAATTCAAAACACTGAAAACCCAAACCAATTAAACTTCAGAACACTGAATCTCCACAACATTGAAAACTACATCTCACATGTAAATAAGATCCACTCCACCTATAACACCACCTAACAAACACACTTTCTACTACGTTTCTGCCGGGGGTAAGCCCCCATGCACCCCCTACCCCACCCCTGTAAATTAAGAAATTATGAACACAGAAAACTAGTAAATTCAAGAGTAGGACGCAACAACCACAATTCGACAGGTACGAAAAATCAGGACTTACTGAGCGCTTTCGTCTCCAAGTACAAGACTTCTTCAGAATAAGTTTAAAATCAAAAACATGGATTTAAATATACACTCCTACCAAATCATTGGTTGTATAAACACATACCACACCCCCTTACAAAATTACCACACTATTAAAAAAATAACTCTTAAGGGCATAAAATAAGGTGTGTGTGTGTGTGTAAATATATATATATATATATATATATATATATATATATATATATATGTGTGTATATATATGTATATATATATATATATATATATATATTTTTTTTTTTTGTATAAAAAAAATTGTGAGCAAAAATCAAGTAAATGAATGGACAACAAAATCATATCTACCATTCAGTAAGCACAATACTTCTTGTCCCAGACTGCATAACATAAAATTCAATACAGTACTCAGATCTCAATTTTAGTAAGAAACAGAGAAATTCTATCATTCAAACCAGGACATACACTAGCATTCATCCTGACTTGCTATTTCATTTCCAAAAATTCTAAGTAATCATCAAAGGGACCATCACGTGGCCCTAGTTCAACATTATTGATAACACAAAATTTGAAAGAATGGGTGGGGTGGTGTTTAATGTGCCTAAATAGGGCATTATTCTCATTTTTGTTGGTGATATCATGCATGTGCTGATAAACCCTCTGCTTAATCTCAAAACTGCCTCCTCCTTTAACTCCTACTTCATCAACACAATAAGTCAACTAATGCAAAAATCTCCATTACCCCACCTCACCCCCCGCACACTACAACAACTCCTTGAGATAACTTCCTACTCTCCCTAAAAATAGTCCCTACTAGCAACATTAAAAAACTCCTCCTTAAGCTCAAACCCTGCTCCTCATCAGCAGACAACCTACCATCTCTTCCTAAAACACGCTGCACCATCCATAGCATACGCAGTTTCCATCCTAATTAGCCGTTCTATCACAGAATCAACTGTTCCAACTCTTTGGAAAAAATTCTATACAATTCCTATACACAAAGGTGGCAATTCCTTAGAACTCTCAAACTTCCGACCAATTGCTATACTTTCTCCCCTCCCCAAAGTCCTAGAACACTGTGTACACAAACAAATCATGGCCCACCTCCTACAACACAACCTGATCACCCCTACCAAACATGGCCTTCGTCAACACCACAGCACCTCCACTGCTCTCATCTCCTTCACCAATACCATCTCCCTAGCCAGAGACAACAACAAACTCATTTCTTGTCTATTCTTGGATCTGTTCAAAACCTTTGACACTGTCTTTCATCCAATCCTTCTCTCAAAACTTTCTCAACTTAACCTTTCCCCAACAACTATTTCTTGGTTTAGCAGCTACCTCTCAGACTGACGCCAATCTGTCAAATGGCTCTCTGCTCTCTCTCCTTTTCTCCCTATTAAAACAGGTGTCCCACATTTTCTCCCTATTAAAACAGGTGTCCCACAGGACTCCATCTTTGACACCTCATCTTGAACATCTTTACCAATGAACTCCACAACTCCTGTCCCCAATCATCCCTCATACAGTACGCGGATGACTCTACCATTATATCTATAGCTGATAATCCAACTGAACTACAAACCCTCACACAAACATCTTTTAACCACACCGAAACTTGGCTAACTCAACACCATCTCATACTTAATCCCAAAAAAAAAAAACTTCTACTCTTTCTCCCAAAATTCCACTTCTCACTTAAATCCTCCTTCACCATCTCTTCACTCAACAACACTATAATATCTCCAGAAACCCACACCAAGCTCCTCGGAGTAATCATAGATGACCAACTGAAATTTAACCTTCACATTCACCACAGCATAAAGAAAACCCATCAAAAGCTTAGTCTTCTTTATAGAAATAAAAAAATTATCACCCCTGAAACTAGAATAAGCCTAGCCAATGCCTACCTCCTCCCTAACATCTTCTACAGCGCACAAATCTATACTAACCTCCAGTCTACACTTCTCTCCAAACTTGAATCTACCTACAACAAAGTGGCTAGATTTGCTGCAAACTTACCACCCAAATCTCACCACTGTCTGGCCCTCAAGTCACTACACTGGCTTGAGTTTCCAAACCACCTCATATTTACCCAACTTCTCACTATCCACTTCAGTCTCAACACACCATCCTCCTGTCCTAGTCTCTCTTCACTAGTCTCCTTCTACACTCCCACTTGATCACTAAGGAGCTCAGATCAACATCTGCTACAAATTTACAAACCTGAGAAATGTGCAGGACAGAACTTATACAGCTACTCTCCAACCATCCTCTGGAACAAGTTTCCCTTGACTCTAAGAAGCCTACCCCAGACCCATACTTTCAAGATCTCTCTCAAACACTACCTTACCCACCTCACAACTTGCCCCTGCAACCTCCACCCTTGAATCTAGTTCACATTTTGTTCTCTTCACACCTCTCTCACCTTCCCTTCATCAGCCTACTATCCATCTCATCCTCCCTCCCTACTACCTATCAACCCCCCTCTTCCCCACACACCTGCTTGCCACCCCTTACCTTTATACCTCAAGGCCTGCTCTCTCCTACCTACCTCTTGTCAGTATGTATATAACCTTTCCCCAGCTCTTCACAGGCCACCTATTTCATACTAGGACCCTCAACTGCTAATCCATAAATACTATCAACTCATCACCCCTCTACACTAACTCTGCAAACTCCCCCCAAATCCCACTGCTTCTACCCTCCCTACTTATCCTAAACTACATCACCCTCAACTACTACTCTATATCTGCTCTGACTCCATTACAACACTAAGCTGCTATTTAACTGTATCTGTGTTAAAATTCTTGCCTGCCTCCCTATTTATATGCAATTAACAATCATAACTCTATTTGTGTTCTACTATTTTTGCATTCTTCTATTCTGTATTGTGTAAATAGCAGAATATTTGTATTATTCTACTGTATATTGGAGCTTTTTTCCCCAGGCCTCCACTGAAAAAGGGCTCTGTCCCAGTCGGACTATCCCGGTCAACAAATGTCAGATAAATAAATTAATTAATGGCCTTTTTGGTTTTACCCATGTAGACCCCATCACAAAGTTGGCACACAGCTATATATACTACCCCCTTGAAATAACAAAAATACTTTTTCCTAGGTTTAATCACTCCAAAGCTCTTAATTTTGATCTGTTCAACTTCTTCCATGAATTTACATGGGGGGGGGGGGGGGCATAGTAGTAGAAAGTGTGTTTGTTAGTTAGGTGTTGTTATAGGTTGAGGGAATGTTATTTACATGTGCAATGCAGTTTTCAATGTTATGAAGCACACTTTCAATGTTCTGAGTTTTCATTGTTTTGGGTTTTCAGTGTTTTGGGATACTGATGTTTTGGTCTCAGTGTTTTGAATTTCAACATTATGAAATTTCAATGTTTTGAAGTAGACCCATATATATATATATATATATATATATATATATATATATATATATATATATATGTGTGTGTGTGTGTGTGTGTATGTGTATTATATGTACATACATACATATTATATACACACACGTGTATGTCACTTATAAACTGAAAAAAACAACACACCAAGTGAAAACAAGGAACTGCCACAAATATAGAAAAAACTTGCCAATAAAACTTAAAAACACTTCTGGAATACAAACAGAACACAGACACTGAGACATAATACTTTTTAGTGCTTTTGTTCCTTTTATTGACTGAATGGAACTTCATTACAAAGTATACTCAGTTACCCCTTTCCACCTTTAAATATCTCATTCAATTAAAACTCAACCAATCAACAACAGTCGAGTACATCATATCTAGCCTAAAACACAGGCATTCTCAGTCAAAGTAATTCTTAAAACCATATTTACTAAATAATCTCAAACAATAAGCAATGAATGCAATACATCAATACAAAAGAATAAAAAAATATTAGAAAATACTAACAAAATGTTGTAAAACTGGCTTAGCTAAGACAGTTAAGTAATTTTAATTTTCAGCAAACTCAACATTAAAATGCTCATTTAGTCTGAGGAACTTACCAGCTCCTAAAAGCACCTGCCATTTCATTTCTCTCACTTCAAGTACTTTATTACACCTTTCAACAAAATTACCACCATGTACTTGTTCTAAAACTGAGAAATGAAATTTTCTGAACCCCAGACATACTTGACTGTTTTTATCCAATAAGTAAGATCATGGTCTCGAATTGCTTTAATTGTTGTTGTTTGTCTTTCGGCTTTTCCCATTTAGGGGTCGCCACAGCAGAACTCCGGTCCGCTAATGATTGGCGGTTGGTTTTTATGGTGCCGAGTTGCCAGCCCGACACCCAACCTTCAACGAAGGCACGCCCATTCAACGCATGTCGAATTGCTTTAATATATTCCTTAATTCTTATCCTAAGTTTTCTAACACCTTTCCCCAGTGTAAAAATGTGAGCAATTGCTACAGACTGCAATGGAAACAATATTTTGACTTAAACAGTTGTAATAATTCTAAGCCACGAATGAACGGTTCAAATGTGTAAGAGAAACTGTGGGATTTCTGATGAACCTATTATACTGTTTGCAATTGCCACAAGAAAATGTCCCCATTTTTCTTCCAAGCAGTCTCCTCATTAACCAAATGATGTTCTAAAAGCTGTTTAAAATTGCCTGTCCTTTTACAAAGTGCGGTACTTCTCCAGTAATTTTAACTAATTCCAGACTACAGAAATAATTTTCCAGCTGCCCATTACAATTTTTTCTAATGGATCCACTATCAATTCTAATCAGTACAGGGAATGCCATATGATTTTTCCCTATTTATAAATTCATCATAATAGTTTGAAATATCAACTTTAAAAACAATTCCCTTTCTTAAAATATGTGGAAACTTCAGCCAAGGATTTTTAATAACTTTATCACCGATAGCTTTAAGTTCTTCAGCAGGGTATCCTCTAATATCACTAATATGTTTGTTAATAAACACTTCATGCGAAAACTAGTCATCACTAGTGATCCTACTAATCCTTATACGATGTTATAATAAATCTCTGGTGATGGCTTCTGAAGTGTAGATAATTGTTTGTACATGTGTCTTTCCTATGTTCCCAGCTATCAGAAATCTGATGTTGTTGGTCTATACTGATATAAGATGCAAAAAGTTAACAGTAGCCCCTTTTCCTCCCAGGGTACACTTTAACCATCTAACACATTTTAAGCTTGTTTTATAACTGCTTAAAAACAATCATCGCTAGCCCCCAAATAAAAACAGGTCATCAGTGTATCTTCTGTAAAATTTTACATATTTAAACAATGGCAAAGTAACTAAAATATCACTTTCCTACCAACACATGACAATGTTGACAAAAGCAGAGACTTAGTCCCTCATCACTACTCCTGTCCTTTGTTGACAAATTTCTTCCCCAAATGTAAAAAAATTGTTACAAAGAACTAAATACATCAGGGTGCCTATAACATTAATGGTACTATCATCAAAATGATAAAAAAAACTTCTTGGGGTAAAGCTTGGCAAATTCCAAACCCTCTTCTTGGTCAGTACTGCTTTATAATGAAATAACATTGACGGTACCCAAAATGCTCTCTTCACCGTCAAATTTAAATTCTTTCAAACTATTCAAGAAGGACCAAGAATCTTTAAAGTATTCACTTTTTTTGCATGACCGGATTTAGGATTTTATCTAAATAATGTGAAATGGTAGTCTTATATCTAGGGAAGGAACAATAGGTCTGAACGATGGACAAGCTGAATTCTTGTGAATCTTGGGGATCCCAAAAATCTTCCCCAACGCGGTCTCATCCACAGTTAGAAACGTGAACATTTTAAATACAATGTGCTCTAAAACTGAATAACTCAAATAAAGTAGCATCTACATCTTGAAAACATTTCTTAACAAAATTCTTAGTCACTTTGATGTAATGTTTGCCATCAGATGTTTTTAACATTTCACACTTGCATTTGTCCTGTACCATAACAAGCCCACGGCCTTTGTCAGCTTTCATATAACACAAATGTTTGTAACCACAGAACTGAAACAAGGCTGCCTGTTCATCATTATTTACATTAAACATTTTATGTTCAGGCTTATTCTTATTCATATTATCAAAGTCAGTTTCACATGATCTAGAAAAAACATTTCAAGTGATACGCAAGGGTGAGTTAAAGCAGCTAGGTCTCTTAACAACAGCTTGGTCACCACTATTCAATTCAACATTGTGCAATATATACTTAAGATTTAATTTCCTAACATAAAGTTGAAAGTCTACTAATAAATCTTTGCAGTTAACTCTTTTGGTGGGGATGAACGAAAACCCTTTTGATAAAATGTTAAGTTCATGAACAGAAGAATTGTGTGCAGAGAGATTGAATACAGGACAAGACTAAATCAATGTCCTCTGTCTCTGCCTCTTCCTCACTTCTTTCCTCTGTTCGTTTACAATTTCAGTTCTTGGAACAGCTCCCAGCCAAAGAAGGGAGGGGGGGGGGTGAATGATATGGAACATCAGTACAAACAGTATCCAAATTATCCCCATCTCCACTTGTACTGGGAAAAATTGTCATTATTGGACTCAGTGTTGTTACTCATACTCCTAGCTTCTATGCTGTCATTACTGAAGTTGTCCAACTGATTTACATTAGTAAAACTCACTAAGCTAGGCATCGACCCCTATATCACTAGGTGGGTTGCAAACTGACTCATAGATAGAATCCACAGTGTGAAAGTAGCTGACTCCAAGACAGACTACCGACCAGTCACGAGTGGAGTCCCACAGGGTTTGGTCCTGGGTCCTCTTCTGTTCGGTATCTACTTCTCTGAAGTCCAGGCCAACACGAAGGGACTCTAGCTGACAAAGTTTGCAGACAATTGCAAGTTGGGAGCTATTATTAACTCTCCAAGTGATGTTGACATCCTACAGAAAGGCCTCAATGACGCCAACAACTGGTGTCAGAACCATAGCCTTAAGCTCAGTGCCAAAAAATGTGTCGTCATCCCCCTTGGGGAAAAACCCGGTTCCCTTGAATTACCATATCTGCTGCAATTATGTTTTCATAATAACTTTAGAGGGCTTGATGAGTGATCTCAACCTTTTGTAAAGGCTGATAAGGGAGTTTTTCCAGTCTTGGGACTTCACATTATTCCGCATCAGTTTCCTCCTTCTGTTGTAGAGTTGTTTATGGCAGGGAACCACCATAGAGAGCATCTTGGTTCTACTGGGCATGTTGAGATCCATGCATTTGTGTACATGTTCATACAGTGCATTGGTGTATGATTCGACAGTCACGCAATTATTATCCATTTCCATGGGTGCCGTGACGTTAGCCACCTCTGTTTTTAGGAGCTCAAAGTTAGCTTTGGAGAAGTTTTTCATGGTGGTTACCTTTGTGGGGGGTGGGAGGGATGTGGCTTTCCAAGGTGATTAGTTTGTGGTAGGATCTAACCAGGGAGGAGTTGACTATTGATGTAGAGCAATGGTCATCCATGTTAGTAATGACCAGGTCAAGGATGTTGCTACCTCTAGTGTGGGTAAGATCGTGCTGGTCCACAGCATTGGAATTAATGAATTCCAGAAAACATTGGGCAAGTGTATTGGTACAGTAGTTTTCCCAGGTAATGGAGGGGTAGGTGAAGTCACCCAGTACGAGAGTGTTAGGTTGGACCCCAATATTCTCCATTGTGCTTAGGAACGTGGAGTGTGAGTCTTGGGACATGGTTCAAGACCTATAGCAGGCTATGACCTGAATCGCTGTCTTACCCAATGTTAGCTGCACCTGAAGTAACTCAGATGCGTTATGTTGGGCTACCAGTCTGGAGATGTGCGCATCCTTTGTGAATACGGAAACACTACCGCCTTTGGAGCTTCGGTCTAAGTTCTGGGGCCGAAAGGTGTGGAATGAGTCCTGGTAGTGCAGTGGTGCTTTCTGCTGCCTTGAACTAAGTATCTGTTACAGCACAAATGTTGATGTTCTCCATTTTAAGGAGTGCTTTGAGTAAGTGCATTTTGAGATTTAGACTTCTAGCACTGAGCAGCATGACTCACAGTTTGCATTTGCTTGTAGCTGTTATGGTGATAATTTGGTCTTTGGAACACCACCTAAAAAAAGGCACTATAGGGGTGACAAGAGCCTTGGCCAGTATCCGGAAGCCCAGGAGTGACAGATGCAGGCCATCTCTGGCAAAGCATCGAGGTCTGTCAGTCATGTCATCCCAGGCAGACAGATACTGGATCCCCTTACAATGACACAAGAAACTTAGTCAATTGTTGAAATCAATCACTTTCTGCTTGTACTATGGTATCATTCTGGATGATGGTAGGATGCTGCTCAGGGCTAGGGTCATACCCGCCTGGGCTACATAATCCAAGAGCTCCTCCATGTCTCTTTTCATGTAGTCCAGGGAGGTATGTCTCCGGTCATTCACACCCATATGTACAATGACAGAGTCATATTTGCACCTGTTGTTGAGGGACCTGAGTGCATGCGTTATATGGCAGATCCTGGCACCTGACAGGCAGCCAACTGTTACTCAACCTAGTGAGTGGGACATCAGTGTGCCTCACTATCGAGTCACCTATGACTAGTGTGTTGGGCATGCTGTTTTGCCTTAGGGGCTTTGGTTGAGTGGCACACTGTTTAGGAGAGTTATGTGTCTCAATTATCTTGATGTCGGGTGTTAACTAAAAATGCGTGGTTACTGGAATATGCCAAAGTATGTCTATTCAGCTTCATATTTTTTTTTAGTAGTTAAAGAAGCATCATGTCTCTCCACTTTGATAAATTTCTTCTTTTAATACAGAGTATGTGAACGGTGTTACGTTTAATAAGCATTTTCATCATCTCCAGTTCAACAAGTTTTTTATACATAGTACCTTCGTACAAAACCCATTTTGGGAATTTATAAACACATAGGCTCAAAGGAACTATTTTAAGCTCAAGGCATCGTTGTAAATACAAAATTGTCCTACTCTAATGATTTATATTTAACCAGTTTTTTCTCAAGTTCAAGTATGTATGACTCACATTTAGTTGAAACAACTTGGTTGCCAGTAGTACAGATGTTATCACCGATTCTTCCGTGATCAGAAAAGGCCTTACTGCTAGGACTTTGAACAAATTTCATCACAAAAATCAGAATAGCTTTGTTTTAGGCTGAATGTGATGTAATTGACTATTGTTGATTGGTTAACTGAATTCGATATTTAGTGCTGGGAAGGTAACTGAGTCTACTTCCCAATGAAGTTCTGTTCAGTATAATAAAATGAACAAAAGCACTAAAAAGTATTAAGTACGAGTGTCACTGTTCCGTTTATAAGGGTAACTGAGTATACTTCCTAATGACGTTCCATTCAGTCAAAATAAGAAACGAAAGTGCTAAAAAGTATTAAGTATCAGTGTCTCTGTTCCATTTATATTCCAGAAGTGCTTTGAAGTTTATTTGCAAGGTTTTTTCTACGTGTGTGTGTGTGTGTGTGTGTGTGTGTGTGTGTGTGTGTGTGTGTGTGTGTGTGTGTATATACAGAATCCTGTTATTAAACCAGCTATATTATGGGTTTGCCTCATGAACACTTTGTGAATTTTGGATGAAGGCTCCGCATTTTTCTTGTACATTTATGCCAATTATCATCTGACGTGCCGGAGTTGTTGTTGGTTTGTTTATCTATCTATCCATAGCACTCTTTGGTTATTTGTGGACTGTTTCAGTTGGATGCATCTTTTTATGGGTGCTGAATGCCATTGGTTATCTTGAATTATATCATCATATTTTTATTTTCATAACATTATACTGAAATTGCAGGACTTAATTTACTCAAAGACGTGAGATATTTATACGTTCACGCATTTATGGATTTAAATTTACAACTTATTATGGCTGATGGACAGGATTTAAGGTTGTTTTTAAACAAACTTTCAGTGGACAAGGATGATTTCACTGTTTGTACTAAGAAACGGTAAACGTTGGTAACAATGGTGCTACAGTGCAGTCTGACATGGAAAAAGAGTTTAAACTACTTTTGGATTCCACCAAGAAGGTACGTGCTAATGTTTGGCACAATAAGTTATTGAAGGCTTATTTAAATGCAAATACTGCTCCTAGGGGTCCGTGGGTTTATGTGGAACCTGGAGTTGGAGCGGATAATTTGGAGTTTGTAAAAAAAGTAGCATAAAATACAGCATACAGCCTCCAAGATGTTTATTAGGTTGTTAATCGAACACTATGACTATCAACTGTCTAGTCTGATTGATAAACAATGTTAATTATGAAAAAGTACATATTTTTTCATCACAGACAGGTTATGCAGAGAAATATGCTGCATTTCTCAAGGAGGCTGACATTTATGAGAAAGAGCTACGAGACCGCAAACTTAAGAAATATCAGTGTGACTTGAATGACTTTAAAGTAGATGTAGATTATTCATAGAAGAATATTAAAAGAGCTGCTGGATTCACTGTAGGGGCTAAAAGCATTATTAAATCAAAAAGTAAGGGAGTATGCTCCATTCTAAGAATGTCTTCTGAAGCATTAACACTGGATCAAGTGCTTCGGAATTTTCATCCAATTCCAAAACTGATACCGAGACTGATACTGGCGACAATATGGATTTTACTTCGCCCATTACTAAACATTCCAGACACCCTTTAAAGGAGGAGGCAGAAAACATAAAGGCCGACTTCAAGGAAGCAATGTTCAGACGATTCATAGAAACTTGAGCACCAACCCAGGAATATTGTGGATTATTCAGTAGATGATGATGTTCATCATGAATACCAAGTGATTGTTAATTTGACCAATACTGTTTTTTTCTAAAAATGAAATGCATTTACTAAAAGGTTTAGGATTTATTCCTTCTTTTTATGTTTCTCAGTACACAACAGTTATGGATGTGAAAAATTTTTGCCGCACTTTCAATTTGAAATATTTTACGCCCAGAGATGGGTAACATTGTTGAAGCCCTATTTAAAGTCAAAAAGTCGACATTCCAGCCATCATACCACCCTGCTTTTAAAGTTTTTGAACAACAGACAGTGAGTTACACGTCAGTCAAAATTCTATTTTTAAGAACTTTAACCATAATTTGACTAAAGAACAAAAAGCTGCTTTGTATAATTTAAGACATAATGACAGGTTGATAAACAACGTGGATAAGGGTGGTGCTACTGTGGTTTGGGATGCGGATGACTACAATTATTAGGGTTCCAGACAATTAAATGATCTTATTTCATATTGCAGATTACCTTACGACCCAACTCTAGAGTTTAAAACTTATACTGTTTTTTTTGCTAAGATGACAGATGAGAGAGTTATTACAGATGTGTTGATCCAACAACTTTTGGTGGATCATCCGAAGTCAAAATATTTCTACATCCTGCCCAAAATTCACAAATCGTTGTGAAGACCTCCGGGTCAACCAATTGTCTCAGGAAGGGGTTCCCTCAAAGAACCATTGTCAGTATATTTGAAATCTAAATTAAAACCCTTAAGTTTAATTCAAGCCCTTATTAAAGATACCGACTTTCTCATACTGATGAATGACTTACAGGTTCCTCACAATGCTCATTATATACCAATATACCCCATGAAGGGGCTTTATTAGTAGTGAAATACTGGCACAAATATTCCCAAATGTTTTCAGGGGTTCAAGTAAAATATTTATTGAAATTGTTAGGAACAGTTTTGGAACACAATGCTTTTACATACAAGTCACAATGGTTCTTACAAATCAGAGGTACGGCAATGGGTGCTACTTTTGCACCCATATATCCTGACCTGTTTATCAGTTATTTAGAACTAATCTGATACATGGTGATGGGAATCCCTATTTGAGAATTTTGAATATGTGGAGATGGTATCTGGATGATTGTTGGGCGGTTTGGTGTGGTCTGGTGGACATATGGGGTCAATTTGTGAATTTTTTGAACTCTAACCACTATGGTTTGAAATTTACTGACAAGATTGAGGTATTCAATGTTGATTTTTGGACATTGATGTTAAAAAGGTTATTGATGGGACCATTGTTAAGAGTCTTTACTGGAAGCCATTCACCAAAAACTAACTGCTGCATGCTGAGAGTTGCCACCCCCGGTGCATTATGGATAACATCCCTAAGTCTCAATTTTTAAGATTGAAACATATATGTAGTTCTGAAAACACTCTTCAATCTGAGAGTTCTAGTCGGATGAAAAAAATTCTTAATTGAGGTTATACACAATGTAATTAAATCTGCTTATAAGACAGCAGCTAAACAATCTAAGATGGTGTTACTAAGTAAGAATGAGGTGAATGATACTTCCAGTGGGGTGAACTATAATGACCGTTCAGCTACACCTTGGTATATTACTACTTTTGGTACAAACACTTAAAAAATCAAGGCTATTATTAAAAAACACTGGCAAATTTTAAAGATGGACCCATTTTTTGAACAATGTTTAGGTATAAATTGCGGTTTTGGTTATCATAGAGGAAAAACTGTGGCTGAATATTTTTCTGGTTTTAAGAGAAGTATGGTTGATTCAACTCAAGTTAAAGCTAAAAGCTAAAGGATTGTTGGTAGTACATTTTTTGGACATTGTACTTATTGTAAATTAGTATCCAGAACTAAGGGCCGGATTCACGAAGGCTTGCACAGAGTCTAAGAGTAGTGTAAGACTCCATGCAGCCTTCGCGATCCAGGAACAGCCCAAAGTCCGTGTAAGAGACAAGCTAAAACGGCTCTTACAGTGAAGCGTGGATAAGCTAATCACCTCACTTGCAGCCGAATAGCATGCAAATGAGGATGATTAGCGATCCAGGAAGCCCAGAACAGCCCGTGTAAGAGCCGTTTTAGCTGCAGAAATGTACTCAGTTGACAACTGAGTACGTTTCTGCAAAAACCGCAATGGAGCCATGTCAGCTCCAAATAAAGGGTGCATATGTGTCAGGCAGCATGCCAATGGCCAAATATGTGGCCATTGGCAAGGTAACCTGATGCAAATATCTTAAAAATATAAACCCAAACAGGCTGCGCTGTATAAAACATAAAAACGAAGGTTATAAACCCACAAATGTGGGTTTTATGCAATACATGGAATGTCAATGCAGGGACCAGCAGACCAAAACCAACATGGCCACCGTGTAGTGGTTGCTAAGGGGGGAAGCTGAGTCTAAGACATGTAACTAAGCACTAGTAGGCAATCTGATGCAAATGAGTGTTAGGATACTGAATTCCACTGTCACATAGCAAATGAGCACAGTCTGAGTAGTGTAAGAGTTACAGAAGGGGGAGGAACAGAGTAGGAGATAGGTGACATCACAGTGGGGAATGGTAGAAAGAAATGCAGTTCATTGGAGGTCAGAGTTACATGACAGATGTCAGACAGATATCATGGAAAGAGGTGTGCCACTAGATAAGCATGCGAAAGTCAAGAAATGGAAGGTGTACACTGTTGCCTACACCAAAGTTTCTTGCTGGGCGTGCATGCGCACGTGTGCACGCCATGAAGCGCGTGTAAGGCAGACTGAGCATGTGGGAGCGTGTTGGGGGATGTTTAACACTGTTTGCGCGGGTGTGCACGCGTTTTAACCCGAATAAGCAGATTCTGAACCGTGTAAGCATGTGTGCGCGCGTGTAAGTCACTGTGAGCGTGTTTCTGCTGGTCTGCACACGGCTCCTCCCTGAGGAAACAGAGAGGAAAAAGGAAGCAACAGATTTAGTAGAAAGCTAGCAGGGAATACTGCTGGAGCTAGCAGGTGAAAACAATTAGAAGCAGGCAATTACACAGGCAGAATAGTAGCCCAGCCCAGCACTTAAAACTCTGCAAACAGCAGTGCAGGATGTTTCTCTCAAGAGACACTGCAAGACAGGAGTTAAGTTATTAGAAGTGAAAACTGAAAAAGCTTCACTCAGAGCAGAAATGTTAGGGGCTGCCATAGCTGTTATAATGAGACATAGGCGACTTGCTGAGGGTGGTGACAATGCAGATGGTGCCAGACAACCCACAGTGACGAGACGGAGAAGAGTGTACAGGCCCAGGGTCACCTACCACGGGTTACATGAGCTGGAGATAGTAGAGCGCTATAGAGTGGACAGAGACCTCCTGCAGCAAATAGTGGAGCTGTGCAGGCCACGCCTCACACACAGAACCAACAGAGGGGAACCCATCCCAGTGGAAACCAAGGTATGTGTTGGCCTAAGAATACTAGCAACAGGTACCTTCCAGAGACCAACTGGTGATATGATGGGGATATCACAGGCATCAGCCTCCAGGGTACTGCACCAGTTTCTGGATGCCATGTCAGCACATGTCGGTGATCATGTATATTTCCCCAATGCCCGTGAGGTATTGGCCAGCAATATGAGTCTCTTTCAGCAAATAGCGGAATACCCTGAGGTAGTGGGTGCAATAGACTGCACGCACATACGCATCAAAGCACCAGCCGGTGAGCGGGGTAGGGCATACATCAACCGCAAGGTCTTCCCCTCCATCAATTGCCAGGTCGTGTGTGATGCCCAGAGCATAATAATGAATGTGTGTGCTGGCTGTCCTGGGAGCTACCGTGATTCCCACATCTGGCATTTGACGCAGCTGTACCAGACATTTGCCAATGGGGACATCCCGCACGGACACCTAGTGGGGGATGTAGGTTATGCACTGGAGCCGTGGCTGATGACACCCATCAGAAACACACACACACCTGAACAGGAACGCCATAATGAGGCACACGCACAAACACGTAATGTAATAGAGCGTGTGATTGGGCTGCTCAAGTCACGGTTCCGGTGTCTGGACACATCTGGTGGAGCCTTGCAGTACACACCAACTACATGTACCCAAATTGTCATGGTATGTGCTATGCTACATAATATGATCTTGCGAAAACAGCTGCAGCAGGACCAGCATAGGGCTGGGCCAAACAGCCCCCCACCATTGCCAAGGCCATCACAGGTAGAGCGTGACTCGGAGGAGGAACAACCTGAGCCTGCCCCAGTAGGCAGAAGGAGGCGTGCCCAGTATGCCCTGGCCTTGGCAAAGAGGCAACGCATAGCACATACACTGGCTCAGTAGGAACCCTGGGAATGCTACCCCCTCTGACTCACTCAAATAATAACATGGATGCCTACAATGACATAACCTGCTCACAAACATGTACAGGGAAGTGTAATATGCGCATCCGACAGAGGCAGCCCTACAACACCACCTGAGGCATGAATGCCATGTGTTAAGTAATGTAACACCATGTACTATATGCACACCTGAGGACCCTGATTAACATCATACCCTCACCAAGCATCATGCCACAATATGACAATGAGATGATCAAGTGCAATAATTGACTGAAGTATCGCAGTTAGTCAAAGGGGATCCAATGTGTGCCAGTCTGGGATGACATGCTGAGCATGACATGATGCTTTACCTGCTAGGACTGGCGTGCACCTATAAGTGCAGGCCGTATGGATACTGGCAAAGGCTGTTGTTACCCACAGTGTGCCCTGAATAGGTAAGGCTCAAAACACAAACCTATCTCCATAGGTATCAGAAGGGATAAGAATAAGATAAGGGATAAGTCGAAACAGCAAGATGCATGCAGTCTAAACCCACCCAGTATGGAGAACGTTGATATCTGCGCTGTAACAGAAAACTGTGTCAAAGCTCACAACAGCACCCTAACACTACCAGGTTACACCTCATACTGTGCTGTACAGCCTCAAAACATGGAACAAGCTACAAAAGGAGGGTGACTGGCAAGAATTGTCAAGGATAACCACACCCCCATGTTGGTACCACAACAAAAAGCAGCATGGACTAGCCATGGTCAAGTAACAGTGGCTAAAACTGCCCCCCAGTTTATAGCCTGCTACAGACTACTGTCCCAACACCAGGAACTGCACCTGGCCTATGCTGGAATACATGAATATATCAAGTCCTCCAAACCACATTATACTGGGTGACTGAAAATACCCAGACATAGACTGGGAGCATTATACTAGCTCCAACAGTGTAAGACAAAAGTTCAAAGAATCCATAAACCAAAAGGCCCAGGAACAACGTACCACTCCCACAAGAGGGGTAAGCATACTGGATGTGATAATCAGCAACATGGGTACTGGATGGCAAGATGAGAAGTGTATTGCTCACTGATAAAACCAGACCATAGAGTAATCACACTGGATATACAAATCCTGACCACAGTCCCTGGCCAGAAAACCACAGTGGAAAACATGTGTAAAGCAATATTTGCACTCCTCCAAACTGATGTGGAATCCATTAAAGATCCTGTGCAGGTGCAAAATATGGGCCACACCTCAGAACCTGTAATACAGCCATTCCATGAACACTGCCAGGAATGCTTGGATTATGCAATCCTAAATTAAAACAAGACACAATGCCATACACGCAGGCATCTGGCATGGTGGACACCAGCCATAACCAAACCATGCAAGAGAATGAAGAAGCTACTACATGATAGAGCAAACATAAACAATGAAGTAATCACTGATCAGTAGTATGGCAATAAAATCTGTCCACACATACAATCCACTAAGGCCAGCCACAACAAGTTGAATCTGTGAATCCTGAGGCAATGTTACACCTGCCCCAAGTACACAGACAACCCCCAACTCCACCCAAGAAATACAAATATATGTGAGAGATGCAACCATCTATCCAAACTGGAGGCTGAGCTCCCTCAACTCAGTACTCCCAAAACTAGTCAGGAGGAGAAGGTAACCACACACACACCACAAACACAGTCCCACATAGACCTATCACAACTGAAAACCAAACACAAACACAGAAAAACATTCCCGGAGGCACAAATTACAAACACAGCACACCAACAGAGGCCTCTAAAGCAGACACCCAATCAAACAACCTCCAAACATAGCACATGCAACACATAGTACACAAAGCTGGTGTGCCAAACAGTCACAGGCCAGGAGAAACAACATGCCTGATACAGTTGTAATAGGTGACTCCATAGTCAGACACACTGCTGTCCCGCACACCAGACTGAACAAGGGAAAGGGTACAGTAAGCTGCCTGTAGGCTGCCACAATACGCCACATAACAGAAGTATGCAGGTCACTCCAAAGCAAGTAGAAATATGATGCAGTCATAGTCCATGCTGGTGTGAATGACCTGAGATGTACCTCCCTAGACTACATGAAAAGAGACATAGATGAGCTCTCTGATTATGTAGTCCAGGCTGGTATGACACTCACCATTTGCAGCATCCTACCCTTACCAAGAATAATGCCACAGTACAAACACGGAATGATCAGTCATAGCAAGTGGCACACTTACTGGTGTCATTCCAAGGGGATCCAATGTCTGTCTGCTTGGGATGTCATGCTTGACAAGCCACACAGCTGTTCTTGGGATGGCTTGCACCTGTTACCCCTGGGCATCTGGATATTGGATAAGGCCTTTGCCACCTCCATAGAGCCTTTTGTAGGCAAGGCTGAAAAGACTGACCCACCACCCTAGAAAACATAAGTGGAAAGAAACATAAGGGTAATGCTGACCAATGCCAGATGTGTAAACCCCAATATGCATGCTCCCAAGGCCATCCCCAGTATGGAGAACATCGATGTCTGTGCAGTGACAGAAACCTGCTGCAAGCCTCCTGACAGCACACCAGCACTACCAGGTTATACCACATATCATGTGTCATGGCCCCAAAACCTGGAACAAAACATAAAAGGAGGGTGAGTATCCATATTCAGCACAGACACCCATACGTCCAGGTAACCGACAATGCACAAGGCATTGGAGTCCACCCATGTGCAACTAACTGTAGGCAAGACTGCTGTACAGTCTGTAGCATGCTACAGACCACACTTTCACACACAGGAACCCCACCCAGCCGTCCTGAAGACACTGGACAGTATGAATGTCCCACCAAATACCAAACAAGGTACCACAAATTACCACATAGGTGGTAAACCATTATGTATGGAAGGAATAACCAGGGACCTAGGGACACAAGTGGACAGTAACCTGTTATGTGACACCCACATTGCCAATGTGGCTAGGAAGACTGTCTACATTTGACACAGTATCAGGAAAGGATTCACATCTACGTCAACAGAGGTCATTGTGCCCCTATACTGTTCTCTTATCACACCCATAATCTAGTACAATGCCTCATATGGGATGTACCTTACCTGACACCTGCAGCAGTTAGAAAGACCTCAAAGGTACCTCACCAAGAGGATAAAGGGTCTCAAATATATGTCATATGCTGCCTGGCTGTAGACACCCCAGCTGAATGCAGTCACATACTGCCTACACAGAGGCATTGCATGCCTGTTGTAGAAGGCCATGCCCAACACAGGAGTAATGGACATGCTCCACCCCAGAAAACTCAAAGCCATCGGAGCTGTGACAGTGAGAGATGCCAACCTCAACAAATAATGAAATAGGATGTGCTGGTGGGACAGATGCATAATCCAGAGGCTCCCCACACCCTGGACCAGAATCCCACTCCATGTTAGGCAGAGCCCCTCACTGACACTCTTCAACAGGAATCTTGCCAAGTGGATGGATGATTGTAGAGTTACACTGGGGGTCTTCACTGTGTCATGTCCAGACAGAGGCACAGCAAAGCAAATCATAAATGGCCATAATATTCACATAGCAAGGGGTGGCAAAAGCCTCACACACTCTGGCTGGGCTAACAAATGCCCTAGGGTGGATAGCCTAGTATGAACCTATGAACCTATGAAGATACAAATTGTACAGGACACTAAGGATAATCCCAAGGCTTTCACAACTGATGGTAGGAACCATGTTGGGAATTCACAGATATGCTCTGAATCACACAAATATCACAAACACACACACATATTGCCAACATACATCCTGACAGGTGCAGTGCAAACCCCCGAATGCAGAATATCTATCCCAGCAGACTGCTGGCCCCCTGACATTGCAGCTGCTGAGGTAACAGCCAGCATCTACAAAGCAAAACACACAGCAGCAATGGTATGAGATGGTGTCCTGGGCTTAGTGCAACATGGACTCCAAGATGAATGGAATGCCAAATCACACTACAGCTCAACGTCAGCCTTACCACAGAATATGTACCCAAAGAGCAGTGTACAACAACAGTGGTCCTTCTCAACAAAGGTGTTGCCTGAATGGATACTGAAAACTACTACCCCAGAATCCTGAGAAGCTCGGTCTGCACAGCTATGGAAAGGATCAGCATGTACCACAGACATAAAGATATTGGGGACCTACTGACACTGGACCCTACCCAGTGTGGCTTTCTTAAGTGCAGATCCTGCCCCTAAACATGTCTGACTCAATTGAAACAGTCATTAAGGTCATTGATGAGGGCAATGTGGTCCACACAGCGTAGCTGGACCTTGCAAAGACTTCTATACAATACCCTACGTGTTCATTATAGATAAGCTCACCAGCTTAAATATAAACCCCTATGTCAGTAGAGGGGTTGCAAACCAGACCAAGGACAGAACAGACCATGGTCAGACATGCTGCAGCCATGTCAGACTACAAACCAGATATAACTGGCATCCCACAAGGCTTGGTCCTGGGATCTCCCTCGTCTGGTATATATGTCCCATAGGTACAGGCAAACATGGAAGGACTGTGTCTGAACATGTTTTCCAGAGGACTACAAACTGCTCACCACATATGATCCACCAGCTGACACAAGCATCCCACAAAAGGGCCACATAAAAACAGACAACTGGTGCCATAGCCATGTCAGCAAGCTAATTGCAGAAAAGTGTATAGTCAACCCCCGTCGATACACAGTAAGTGCCCACCAATTACCACATAGGTGTTAACCCATTATGTAGTTAACATGTAATGAGAGACCTGGGGACACAAGGTGATAGATATCCTGCATTGGACAAACATGTGCTGTAGTGTTTACAGAAACATACCATATACCCACCTAATCATGAAGGTTGTCAGATCTAGATAAGGGGAGGTCATTGTGGCTCTGCAGTCATCCTTCATCAGCGGTACAACTGACTACAATAGCCCCTGTGGGATGTACCTCAGCAGACACCTCCATCAACCGTAAAGTCCCCAACAGTACCTCACCAGGAGTATCAAAGAGCTTGCACAGATGCCATGTGTTGCCTGTGTTGCTGGTATCAATAAACATGCTGCACCTTGTACAATCTGAATGGCAGTGAGCTATGCACATGAGACCTGAACCCCAGCACTGACTTACATAGGACAAGCTGTACTGCATGATCCATAACACAGAAGCCACCCCCACCCATGAGTGAACTCCCAGTACAGGCTACCCATAGAGTCACTTATCAATCTTCCTCAATAGGAATCTTGATGAGTGGATGGGAGATGGTAGCTTTATCCTGGTTATCACTGTCATGTCACAGGTAGACAGAGGCACAGTATACTAACCATGACATATGTCATGGCAAACTCCACTTAAAATGTGTGTTGAAGGACAAACACACTCTCCAACTAGCATTAGACATGGACTAAGGCACATCGCTAGTGTTTGCAAATGTACACCTATGTTGTGGAATACACTACCAATGTTGGACAAGCCTGGTTTAAGTAGTTCATATCTGAACAGAATGCAACATAGTCAGATGTACACAACTGGCCTCTAACCTGGCTGTTGTGCTCACTATCGAAATGTAAAGCAGTGATAGCACTAAAGCCAAGGATACTGTCCACCACAGTCAAAGTACTACCAGTACACTACACAGTACTACAGTGTTAGGTCAGTGTGAAGGGATGTTGACAACTGTATGCAAAGTATCCCATGCAAACACTGCAGGCATAGTATAATCCTGTTGTGTTCACACACAAAGCAGTTCTACACAACATGACACACAACACACAACCATAGACGGGTGATATTTGTTGAAGTTCACACTCATCCACAAAGGTGGTGGGCTGCAGAGTCCAACATATGGAATGCTCACACTGGGCATGCTCACACACACTGATAAATGAGACATATGTCAGACAACATGCCATGGGAAGGCTGAACTGGGCATGCTCACACACTTAGGCCAAATCTCAGTTTAGCAGTTGGACACACATATCTGGTATTTTTATGTGTTATTCCAGGAACCAACCACATTACAGCAGTCTGCCCAGTGCACACAGTTAAATGACTACAGAGACATACGTGATATAGTGGATCCCTCCCATATGCAAACATCTTCCACAGATGCACGTTGTTCATACAAACAGGGAATGCTATGGCAATAAAGATGTGCAAACAGTCTATCAGCAACAAATAATGTGCATTTGACAATTAAACATATGGGTGTAGAGGTCAACACTAGGCTGTTTGCCCTAGGGAATGACAGCTTAGCCAGAGTGTGCTTGGCGTCTGCCTCCCCACAGGATGCACATTCCCCTTTCTAAACACTGATGATGTCAGCACCCTATAAGTACAGCAGGAGAAAAGAAACCTCCCAGTAATGCGAATAGCACGCTCTGGTAATGCGTCCGTCACAAGTGTCATTACATAGTTAGGTAGGGGTTCGAATCCTGCAAATGCTCAGTGTGTGTGTGTGTGTGTGCGTGTGTGTGTGTGTGAGTGAGTGGGGTTGGTGTGTGTGTAAGTGTGTGGGAGAGAAATGTCCCTTTTGGCAACTGGGAAAACACACTACAGGATGCACATTCCCCTTTCTAAACACTGATGATGTCAGCACTCTATAAGTAAAGCAGGAGAAGGGAAGCCTCCCAGTAATGCGAATAGCGCGCTCTGCTAATGCGTCCGTCACAAGTGTCATAACATAGTTAGGTAGAGGTTTGAATCCTGCAAATGCTCAGTGTGTGTGTGTGTGAGTGGGGTTGGTGTGTGTGTAAGTCTGTGGGAGAGAAATGTCCCTTTTGGCAACTGGGAAAACACACTACAGGATGCACATTCCCCTTTCTAAACACTGATGATGTCAGCACTCTATAAGTATAGCAGGAGAAGGGAAGCCTCCCAGTAATGCGAATAGCGTGCTCTGCTAATGCGTCCGTCACAAGTGTCATAACATAGTTAGGTAGGGGTTTGAATCCTGCAAATGCTCAGTGTGTGTGAGTGGGGTTGGTGTGTGTGTAAGTCTGTGGGAGAGAAATGTCCCTTTTGGCAACTGGGAAAACACACTACAGGATGCACACTCCCCTTTCTAAACACCGATGATGTCAGCACTCTATAACAGCAGGAGAAGAGAAACCTCCCAGTAATGCGAATAGCACGCTCTGCTAATGCGTCCGTCTCAAGTGTCATAACATAGTTAGGTAGGGGTTTGAATCCTGCAAATGGCAAGTGTGTGTGTTTGGCTGAGGGGGGTTAGTGTATGTGCAATTGTTTGTGAGGGAAAATGTCCCTTTTGGCAACTAGGAGAACAGACTACAGGATGCACATTTCCCTTTCTAAACATTGATAATGTCAGCACCCTATAAGTACAGCAAGAGAAGGGAAACCTCCCAGTAATGCGAATAGCGCGCTCTGCTAATGCGTCCGTCTCAAGTGTCATAATATAGTTAGGTAGGGGTTTGAATCCTGCAAATGGCAAGTGTGTGTGTTTGGTTGAGGGGGGTTATTGTGTGTGAGGGAAATGTCCCTTTTGGCAACTAGGAGAACAGACTACAGGATGCACATTTCCCTTTCTAAACACTGATGATGTCAGCACCCTATAAGTACAGTAAGAGAAGGGAAACCTCCCAATAATGCGAACAGCACACTCTGCTAATGTGTCCGTCTCGAGTGTCATAACATAGTCAGATAGGGGTTTGAATCCTGCAATTGGCAAGTGTGTGTTTTTGGCTGGGGGGGGGGGTTAGTGTGTGTGAGGAAAATGTCTCTTTTGGCAACTAGGTGAACAGACTACAGAATGCACATTTCCCTTTCTAAACACTGTTCAGCTGAAGGCCATGGCTCTGGCACAAGTTGTCTGTTTCTATGATGCCCCTTTGGAAGATGCTTGTGTCGGCTGGAGAGTCAATTATGGTGGCCAGTTCATAGTCATCTGCATATTTGGTCAGCCACAGTCCGTCCATGTTGGCCTGTACCTCCAATAAATATATACCAAACAAGAGAGGTCCCAGGACTGAGCCTTGTGGGACACAACTCGTAACTGGTTTGGAGTCTGGCATGGCTCCAGCAATTCTAACCATGTGGGTTCTGTCCTTGAGCCACTGTGCAATCCATCTAGTGACATAGGGGCTTATATTTAAGCTGGTGAGCTTCTCTAGAATGCCCAAGTGGGGTATTGTTGTGAAGGCTTTTGCGAGGTCCAGGTAGGCTGTCTGAACCACCTTCCCCTCGTCAATGGCCTTGGTGACTGTTTCAAAGAAATCAACCAGGTTAAACCTGGTAGTGCTGGTGTGCTCTCAGTAGCCCTGAACCAGGCATCTGTTACTGCACAGATATCGATGTTCTCCATGCCAAGGAGAGTTTTGGGTGCATGCATCTGGAGGTTTAGACTTCTGGCGTTGGGTAGCATTACTCTTAGTTTCTTATCCCTTGTGATACCTATGAAGGTGGGTTTGTCATTTGAGCCTTGCCTAACATAGGCACTATGGGGGTAGCAAGAGCCTTTGCCAATATCTGAAAGCCCAGGGGTGACAGGTGCAGGCCGTCCCTAGCGAAGCAGGTAGTTCAACAGAAGATGAATATGTGAAGGTGTAGTGCCTGTGATTAGTTAGCAGTAGCATATATGACTGCTCACATGGACACATGCCAGGTAAGTCATATGCACTGTGTCACAGGCAATGTACATGTGAACTGGACAAACAGTGACATCCTGTCAAGTGGGACATGGACATACATACAGTAAGCTATGCAGATGGCACTAGGAGTCCACAGAAGCTCTATAACTATGCATTGCAGGTGTGATCAGTATTCCAGGGTAATTGCAAGCAAACATGCATGCAAACAAAGCTACAGTAAACAGGGCTGCATGTAGTCCATTGTACAACAAACAAGCTGTACCAGTTCCAGTAGGTAACACTGCAAATATGCAGGCACTATGCATATGTACATGGAAATACACGGGTCAGATGGCTAGGGTCCAGTCTCAGTGCACACAAGTGTACAGACCATGTACTGTCAGGATGTACAATAACTGGATGGAAACCCATGTGCTCATACCTGCAGTAATACACATGTCAAATAACAGACACTGAGCCTTCACTCAGTGGTTCCATGCTTAGTAGGATGTATGCTACCTGGCCTGCCACCACAGTATCCCTGACATATATGGGACTCTCCCTCCTGTGACAGCTAGTTTTGTGTGTTGGGGCTGTCTAGCATGGTATGAGATGTGAGCATGCAGTGCTAGGGTGCTCCTGTGTGTCCTGTACCAGTCATATAGTACTGCACACATATCAACATCCTCAAACATCTGCATTGCAGAGTCCAGTGTGGGCAACATGCCACTTGCAATTTACATATCCATCATTGCGTATTACTACATTCATTACCTTATCCCCTGCGCTACCTATGTATGTAGCCTTCTGTTGACATCATTACCACCAGTATGCCAACATGTGCAGATGATACACTATGGTACTTACCATGGGTGTAGACAACAGTACATGACAAACACACACTTACTGCATCAGGCATGCTGTGATATACCCACAATTAATTCAGCACACAGTACTGTTAACAACATGATACTATTACTACACATCTATGTGGTCACCCTGTGCATCAGCAACATGTTAACCTGTACCTGCACAGTTGTTACAGATTGCAGGAGGTGGCACAGTTTCATCATATGCACAGGGTGTGAACTTGGTATGCCTGAGTCAGCCACCGATACCACCAATTGACATGTATGTGTATGTGTGTTGGTGAGGGACAGCAGTAGAAGGTGGGGCAATGTTGATGCAGTGTGTGCATGTATGCGGTAGCCCTAGGTGTTGTCAATTCGCATGTATGTATGTATGGATGCACACAGTTTCACCTCATGGCTGCCATATACTGGTGTTTGTGGACAGCCACAGACTGTACCTGTCAGATCATACAGATCAGTGTCTCTTGCCACGGACACGGTACCTGTGCCTTGCAGGGGTGCTACGGACCGTATCCGGTACCAACCCAGACTGGGTACTGTCATCAGAAGCAGGTGTTCGTTGACTAGACACAGATCCCTGTCGGACCTGGCCAGAGCCACGTGCACGTGGTCTCCTGGAGCGGTCTGATGACAGCACAGACCCAGCATTGCTGGGGCTGCTGCTGGCACTACGGGGGTGGCTGCGGCCCTGTTGTTGTCCGCGACGACTGCCAGCTGCTGCTGTTGCTGGCATACGGCCACGTTGACGCCTCAACCACCCACCATCGCCCTGGCTCATGGACATGTAGTTGTGGAACCGGTCTAATATGTCCCCACAACATCTGTCTATGACATCGGTGAAATCACGGATGGCAGCCGCAATGTCACGCATACTGTAAGTCATAGCTGTGCGACATGCTGTCAGCTCCCTCAGACCCTGTCTGGTGTACCGTTCCATATGTGACTGTGCCTGCATGACAGCCCGAAACATAGCTGAGGTTGTAAGACCTCTGTGGGCACGTCTGACAGGGGCAGTACGCCCACGGATGCTCCCATGAGAACCCCTGGACATCTGTCTGTGTGGTACCATCTTTGGGCCATGCCCATGGCTGCTGTGTGGGGAGGCATGTGCCACAGATACCACATTACCCTGGTCAATGCCTACTGTATGCTGTCCATCACCTAGGGACATTGGTGACAAAGGGTGTATTGGCAGGATAACTGTGCGCATTGATGGGGCCGACAGCTGTGTACTGTCAATCGGCTAACCAATGGCAGACCCTGGCATACCTTCCTGTGCCATTACACAGATGTCATCATTATCAGTACCCACGGCACCTGATTCAGGTTCCCTGCTACGACACCAGAGCAGCACCAGAACCTGTGGGAGGGAAACAGGAAACACAGTTTACAATGTCTACACATTACCAGTGATGCACACATGCACAGGTGCACACATGCACACGTGCGCACGTGCACACAGTTTCACACAATTGTACAGTACTCAGTATGAGTGATATCAACACACAGACACAGACACACCTACATGCATACAAAGAGCACTACTAAGTGAGCCAAATAGTACTATTACTATCAAGACTATTACAGGAATTGTTAATACACACTCACCAGCATGGATAGGCTGCATTGCTGTTATACCAGAGGGACCTGCAGACGTGCAGAAACTAATGTCAGTGGGCACAACTGTGCCATTGTTACTGAGTATGATACAGGTCAGTAGTACAACAGTCACCTTTCACAGGTCAGCTGCTAATATTGAGGATATTACACTTGCACATTAAATACTATGGTGACAGCTACAAACCAAGGACACACCTCACACATGCATTAACTACCAGTGTACACAACAGTCAACTATACATATGGCATATTACCTGCACGTTCACTGTCTTGCTGCTGCGTGGCTCCAGCCTCCATCATAATGCATGTCTGCTGCTGTTGTTGTTGCTGGCGGACTGGAGCCACTACACTCATGAGTAGTCCCTCCAGTCTGGTGAGTGCGGGATGTGTAGCCACCCCACCACCTGTGGCGACCTGTTGCCTGTGGATATCAGACGCACGCTGACGGACATGTCTGATTAAATCACTGCAGTGATGTCGTACCTGCTCATATGTCCTATTATGCGTGCCTATGTCATTTACCCGACGGACAAGGTCTTGCCACAGTGCAGCCCTCTCCTGCTGATTCTGGCTGGTGCGGGAAAAGAGTATTGCATAATCCCGCACCAGGCTCTGGTGTATCTCCTCATCCTCAGCTGTGGAGTAAGTGGGATTCAGTGGGTGGGCCATGTACCTGAGAAAAAAAATAACCTGATATCAGCAATATATGTCAGCAGAATTTGGCACACATACTACACATGCTACTCGACTGTTATGATACAACATATCTTACATATGTAGCATCTGTCTGTCTATTGGTGGATACACATGTAAATGGCCAGGTATCAGTGCTCAGCCAGCAACTGTGCAACAGTACCTGGC
>NC_056745.1:1158691753-1158724253 GCF_019279795.1 Protopterus annectens
GGTGAAGGAAGTTGGTACAGCTGGGGAGGTAGGTTGGGTAGGTAAACAGACTAGACAAACAAGACGCATACAGGGCGTGTATGACACGTGTGGGGGTTACGCAACTGACCGGACGGAGGTTTGGATATCCAGAGCCCATGAGCCCACAGATGGCAACAGTGGAACTGATATCCCCACCCACAGGCAGTTGCCACTGTTCCTTCACTGCCCAGGACGGGGCTGTGCTGGGGGCTGTGTAGGCGGGGCAACAGGCATGCCCGTTAGTTGCGCCACCCGTGCCTCGAGCTGGCGTAGGGGCTCGAGAACAGAGTCCCGAATCTCCCTACGCACCACAGTCCGGACGCTACGGAGGGTGAGTGGTGGTTCTCCTCCGGCCACACTTGCAGAGGGGGGGCGAGCCCCATCCCCTGCAGTGCTTTCACCTGCAGGTGGCACAGGGCCACCGGAGGAGGGTCGGGACTCGGCACTAGTGCCAGGTGCACTCGCCAGCTGAGGTGGGAGAGGTGAGTCCGCTGGAACCCGCCTTCCCTGTCGTCCTATGTTTTGCATTATGTCATGACAGTTTGGGTTAGTGACATATAATACCATTCACAATTAGTTGTAACAGCATGCATTAGTATTCCCATTAACCAAACACCCAGATATTCACACCATTGAACAGCGTGCATAACACATGCATAATTTGAACAGAAATACACAGTCCAACAACATGCAGGGTTAACTGATGGCAACAGGCCATCAGGTGTGGATGTATGAACAGGGCAGATGCATCAAAGGACATGCAAATATATATGACCCAACAGGACAAACGCCCAGGGGTGTTAATTGTGATTGCACATACCATTTTCACGTGGAATGGGTTATATGTGGTTATAGGGTGGGGTAAAGAAAGTAATATTAACACCTTCGAATAACAATACATATGCTGTACATTTCTAATAGCTACAGTTATATACACACTACTGTTCTGACTAAAGTTTCCTATATGATAACTATTTCAACTTGGTGATAGGACTGTTACTGCAACATCAATATACATTTTATGGTTCTTCATACACATTTATGGTTCTTCATACACATTCATATCTAACTTTGTTCAGCTACATCATCCTGCTACATTTACTTTATATAGCTGTAGACAAGTGTGGATGTTTAGTATATCAGACAATCATCCTATCTGCATATTGCAGACTGAGAGCAACATATCCATATTTTGGGATACACATTCCAGATGCAGCAACACTTTGAACAGATTTTGCTGTTTGATTTTGAATCTCACATGCATTTCATTCTGTCTTGACTGCAGTATACTTTATTCAGGGGTTATTACTACTGTATTGCTGGATTCATGACACTTTCTCACACTCTCTCACTTGCTTTCATTTTACTATTCAGGATGGTACTTCTAGGCTTTATTGACATGTTTTACCAGTAGTTATTACAATCCTTTCCAGCAGTCTCACTTCTGTCATGTTTCAGTATTTCCATAGGGATATATTTCACACATGTGATTTCATCATCTTCTGCAGCTATACTTTTCAGCCTGCTGCAGGTTGTGTACTATTTTCTTACAGGTAGGGCATTTTTATTTCAGAATATATGTCAGACAGTTTCATTTTTCGGTTTAACTTACAGGCTAAAACACACTTTTGTAATCAAGCAATACTTGCATACACTTTCACACTGTTACTTGCAGATTTTATTCCTTACTGACTACACTGCACTCTTTTGCTGACTGTCATACTTTTATATTTCTTTACAGTTACTGGTAGTGGATTACTGACCTGCCTGGTGGCGCAACTGCACCAGCCTATCGCCATAGGCTCTGCGGTTCGCAGAACGGACACCTGCAGCTGTAATATAAATGAAGTAATATTGGAATACACATCTCCATAATATCAGCTAGTTTAATTTCTTACATACATAATTAAATGTTACGTACTCAGTAGTGGGGCGTTGGGTGTTTGCCGGGCCTCCTGGATCCAAAGGTTCAGTTGGTCCTGCTTGCGTCTCTTCAGGTCCGCATGGTGGTGACGGACCTGCTCACCAGTCCTTGGAATCCCTGTGGCACTGGTGAGATCATGAGCCAACCGGTCCCACGCCTCGGCCCTGTATGCTCCCCAGAAGACCTGGCCCTGCATGAGTTGGGCCTCATGATTATGGACTAGGAGCCAGACCATGTACCTAGACTCCTCAACACCCCACATCTGTGCTCGAAAGCAACTACCCTCTCCTACTCCTGTCATTCTGCCTGCAGGTCAGTTCTACAATCGTTTATGCTGTGTATTCCCGCCTATGGGGCTTATATAGTCCGTTTTTCCCGCACATATCTGTGATTGGCCATTTTGGAATTGTATCAACTTCAGTAAACCTGCACTGTCATGCTCCAGTTTGTATTCATTCCTATATATTAGCTATTATTGCATTTCTAGGTACTGCTGTCATGGCTTAGTGGTTTGGTACCTTGACTATGGTGTATAGTATCCTGGGTTCGAACCTGGCCACTGCTTTTTATTTTTCATGACTGTCTAGACATGCTGAGGGGTGTGTCTGTGTAAAGGCAGTTTTGATACGGCTTGCTCAACGTTGCCCGTCGGTTAGCTCGTTTGCGCGGTGAGCAGCTCTGCGCAAACGGGGTACGCTGGTTTAAGCCTCATTTGGCTATAGGCACGCATATTACGCTCAGCTCAGTTAGGGGCACATAGATTTAGCGTGTTAGACCACTGCTCAGCTACGGGCACTCATTTTGCACCAGTTAAACCACTGCTCATCTACGGGCACATGCACTCACTCTGTTAAAACTGTAGCTCAGCTATGAGCACATCTGGCATTTTTTCTTCTTTTGTTACCTCACATGTCTTCAATATAAATGGGCTATTTCATTACATTTTACATAAATTGTGGTTTTATGTGTACATATTTGTCAGGGACTTGTTTCCTGCTGATTTTGAAAAAAAAAAATTGGTGTTGTGGGGGCTCGAACCATGAATGCCTGCTCTTCAGCCAACATCTCTACCGCTACGCTATTGCTTCCTGGCTTATTTTGCATATTTAGTTCTTATATGCTTTCCCACTGACTGCTAACTGTAGCTGCGCTTACGGCACGCCAGCAAACGAGCACACTCACAGTTAAACATCTTTACAATTTAAAAAAAAATATAACATGTTCATTTATATATATTTTATGTTCATAGTCTGTGGGGGCATGTGTTGTGTTGTGTTTATTCACATTTCCGTGGACTCTGTTGTGGGTGTTTACTTTGGGCACTTTTATACTTCTGGGGGCGTGTCCACTTGCAGGGTTCAGCCTACGGACACGCCCCCTACTGTCTTACACGGACCGTGTTAGACTTAGGTGTGATTCAGCATGCTCTCATGAATATGCAAAGCATGCTGACATCACTCTGTTTAATTGCAGCCTCCGTGTAAGAGTTATAACTCTTACATGGAGGCTTCGTGAATCCTTGCCAAGGTCTTTTACCTTGGTTAATACCTCTAAAGTGTTTGACATCTGACACTTGATTACTTGTACGAGTGAATGGGTAGTTTATTTAGCAGTAAGCCAGTGTGGGTGTTATGTTGGTCAACCTTCAAGACCTTTTAAACAGAGAATAGCATTACATCCTAGTGACATTAACTGTAGACATCCTAGGAGTGCCTTGTACAAACACACTATGCAACACAGTACAGCACATTTTATTTTCCTAGGTATCGATATGGTATTTGGGGAGGGTTTAACCAATTCACATAAGCATAAAATACCATCTCAGAAAGAATGCATGTGGGGCATTGACTGAATGATTACTGTTGAATTTATTTGTTTTTGATTCAGTGAGTAGTTGAGCATGTTTACATCAGTTTATAGAGAGAGAGAGAGAGGTGTGTGTGTGTGTGTGTGTGTGTGTGTGTGTGTGTGTGTGTGTGTACACACAAAACACACGCACACACACATATATATATATATATATATATATATATATATATATATATACACACAAACACACACACACATATATATACACATATATATATATACATACACACACAAACTATACATACACACACTTTTTTAAAATTAATGTTTGTTCTATTATTTATTTTGGTGGAGGTCAATGTTTAGATTATTTTTACCTTTTTATTATTAAGTATTACTCATATTCATAAGGAATACTGTATGTTTAACTACAGGCTTCAGATGCAGTTTTGTAGCCATTCCTTGTTATACGCTGATGACACCATATGGCGAAACCGGTTTGTTTTGTTAGAATCCTGTTATTAAATCAGCTATCCTATTATGTGTTTGTCTCATAAACGTTTTGTGAATTTTGAGAATATACATACACGCACACACACAGTATATATATACACACACACATATATATATATATATATATATATATATACACACACACACACACACAAGTATGTGTGTGTGTGTATATTATATATATATATATATATATATATATATATGTAAGAAAAAGGTGTGGCAATGGGTGCAATGTGTGCACCCACATATGCAAACCTGGTGCTTGCATGGTGGGAACATTTTTATATTTTCCATTCTACATATAAAGAAAACTGGGTTTTGTATTGTCGGTTTTTAGATGATATATATTTGTATTTTTTGGACAAGAGGGATGGACAAGTTTGTTGAATTTATGCAATATATTGCTTCCACTACTAAGTTTTTGAAATTCACTTATAAATGTGGATTTGATTCTATTGATTATTTAGATGTAAAAATTACTAAAGACAAGTAGAACAAAAAGTTTAAATCAGAGGTTTTTAGAAAAGACACTTATTGCAATTCATTCCTTCACTTTAACAGTGCGCATCCAATTGCCCAAAAGAGGAATATTGTTAAAGGTCAGCTTGTAAGGGGCAGCAGGTTGACCTCAGACGATTCAGATTTCTTGAGGGAAGTAAATTTGTTGGAGAATATGTTTCTGGAAAGGGGTTATCCTGCGTGTATGATTAGACAAACTGTTGAGGAAGTGTTCTTACATAGGCATGACAGATTTGCACCTATACTAGGTACTGAAGAGGTTAAAACAGGTGAAGAAGTGACTACAAGTAAGAATATTGGGTACGAAAATATTTTCGTACTCTATTACAATGGGGATAGTAATACGATTACAGAATCCCTTAAGGATGAATGGGGAAGATTTAGTGCCCTATCCGACTTGGACCTCCATTTTGATATACCTATAAAATGTGTCTATAGGAAAGGAAGAAATATAAAAAATATTTTAGAAAGTAATGGTGGAAGTAAAAGGAAAGTTAAAAGAGCAGGAACCTATAAATGTGGAGGATGTCCGCAATGTCTCCATATACTCAACAAATCAGAGGTGTATATTACCTGTCATAATAAAAACATTTTAGCAACAGTTTATAGCAACTGCGAAACAAAAGGGGTAGTATACCTTGTGACATGTGAGAACTGTGAATGTTTCTATGTGGGGAAAACTGAGAGGTGTTTAAGGCGTAGGATTTATGAACATTTATATGACATTAAAAAGGGTAACAAAGAATGCTTTATTCACACACGCACATACACACACACTGAGGTTAGTGGACATACATTCTTTAAATTTTTTGTCAGAGGTGGTCCAGAAGGATGCCAGAGAGGGGGGCCACGGGAAACACAATTGGGATACCGTGAGGTTTACTAGCAGTTGGTTTTAGAAGCTAACAAATGGCCCGGTTTAAATGATAGGATATCCCTAGCACCAGTTTTAAAGTTACGGGCTGCCAAATTATAGATTCTATGCCTATTTACACTTTATGTTTATTTAAGGATGCTTTTCCATACATTCCTCTTGAAAGATTTTTAAACAATTTATATTTATATTACACACAATTGGTACCATATATTTATATATATTTATTTACCCATTTATTTATTTATTTATTTATATGTTTATATATACATTTTTACAAATATATTTATTAAGTATTTTCCTATTTCCTAACAGGATTTGTTAATAATATTTTATATTCTTCAAGTAAACATCAATGTTTTAAGGTGTCCATCAGATTTTCATAACAGACCTGCATTTGTTTATTTACTTATATTTTAACATGCAATTGCATATTGGTATTTTAATAGGTTTGCAGATTTGTGGATGTCATGTATTTGCTTTATCAAACAGCAGACAGAAATTTATTATTCATTACAGGTTTACTTACGGTGCATTTGCTTCATCTATGTTTATACATAAAATATATAGCATACATAGTATAAAATTTTTACAATACTATATGTATTTACATTTATTTAAGTGTCATTAAACAATGTTAATTGGTTTCCTATGGGATCAATTGCACGCAATTAATGTAATTGGCAACCATATTTAAGGTATGAATTGTTGGTTGGCTTGTATTCTGAGGAAGTTGCGGACGAAAACGTACCGTTTGATTCTCCAGCGTTAAGTTTTATTTTTGGTTTGCTGTGTTTTAATAAATTTTTCGGGTCAATGGCTGTTCAGTGCTCTTATTTTGGTTTTGAGTATTCATTTGGGCACTTTTCCTTTTCTGCCTTATTTTATATATATATATATATATATATATATATATATATATATATATATATATATATATATACACACACACACACACACACATATACACACCCACACATGTACAGATATATACACACACACATTATATATATATATATATATATATATATATATATATATATATAAACACACACACATACACACACACACGTATGTGTGTGTATTATATATATATATATATATATATATACATATACATATATATATATACACAAAATAAAACCAAACTGCGATAAGTAACATAAACAAAGAACTGTACTAATAAAACAAACTTATTTCTTATAAACTAAAAGAAAGATGCTCAAAGGCAAAATTGATGCTGATAGCATCAGTCTTGCCTTCGAGTGTCTTTCTTTTACTTTATAAGAAAGAAGTTTGTCATTTGATATATATATATATATACACACACACACACACACACACACACACACACACACACACACACACACACACACACACACACGTATATAGATGCTCAAAGGCAAAATTGATGCTGATAGCATCAGTCTTGCCTTTGAGTGTCTTTCTTTTACTTTATAAGAAAGAAGTTTGTCATTTGATATATATATATATATATATATATATATATATATATATATATACACACACACACACACACACACACGTATATATATATATATATATATATATATATATATAAATATACATACATACACATTTGTATATACATACATACACATACAGACGTGTGTGTGTATGTAAAATAAATATATATATATATATATATATATATGTATATGTATATATATATATATATATATATATATATATATATATATATATATATATATATATATATATATATATATAAATAAAAATCAAAGTTGACGCCGAGGGCCCAACCCCTCTCTCAATATGTGGCTCGTATCTCCATCAATACTATCATATTCAATGCCTAAACTATCAACAGTGATGACAAGGTTGACGCAAGCTGTCAAAGTTGAAAGATGTAGACACAAGGTCCAGATCACAGTCATTGTTAACATTTCTCCATGTGTCAATATCTTCACCTCTTGGATCACATCCAGTTTCTTCAGTACTTGCATCAGATCATGGGGGCCAGTATTGAAAGTTGGAATGATTTTATGAAAGGGAGAACTGAAGTGCCTGTATTATCCCCAACAATACAATGGTGGGTACAGGCAGATTTCTTTTGCTTGACTCCAAGGAAGGCTTCTATAAATCTGTGCTTGTCTTTCAGTGCAGGAAAAGACATGGACCTGGATCTTGCTGATAGTGGTCTTCAGCATGATATAAGTGATAACTTGATCAGACTTAACAGTCAAGCTTAAAATCCTTAGAAGGTTAACATGAGACCTATGAGATGCAACTTGGACAAAAACAGCATGTTTTACACCAAAAGAATGCCCATAATCAATTTTAACCATTTTTGTTTGAGGAACTGGAGAGGGCTGCTCGAGTTTCTCAACTTATTGTTTTTCTTCTTACATCAGGAAAAATCTTCCTAACAAATGACTTGACCACAGAGGTGACTATAAGAGTCAGCTTCAAAGAAGTCTTCAAGGCTGAAGCTTTGCCAGTGGTGGTGGCAAACACTTCACCATTTTAAAGGATTACATTTTTCCCTGACAATATTAAAGGGTGAAGCATTTACAAATATCACACCCTAAACCAAAATGCTCTCTTGCTAAACAATACAAGTAAGGAGGGTTTTTGTACAGAGGTGGCACTTTTATGAATAAACTTTCAAAACACTTCACTATCTATTCTAATGCTAAATACTACTAGGTGGACAGCAACACCTAAAAATTCAAAGCTATTAACATTTTTTAAATAGCAAAAAAGTCCGTGAAGCAACTAAATATTAACAGTAAAGGAAGGGCAAGGTGAAAAAAACATCCTTAGCCTTAGGCCTAGTAAGGGACATTTCAGCAAGCAAAACTTCCAAAAATAAGTTACGTAAATAAGAAAAATGACCAATATCTGACACACCTTGTTGAATGAAGGTTGTAGAAAATGTTAAACAGATAAGAGAAATGAAAAGAACCAAATACTGAGGGAAAAACTGCAAAGGTCATGTTCAATTGAATAGCATGGGTCCATTTCTCCAATGTCCCTAATATTAAAAGTAATGTCAGAGATCTGGAGAAGAAGGGATATTTGCTGAGTATCAAAAGTAAAAGGAGAGGTGTTACTAATACCTTGGAAGAGTTTCAAATGCTGAACTGCCCAATGCATAACAGCATTAGTTCTGCAATTGACAAAGATAAGCCTACTCCTGCTAGATACATTACACAAATGCATACAATGCAACTTGCATCTAAGCAAATACATACGCATTTTAAATTATATATATATTTGTGTGTGTGTGTGTATATATATATATATATATAAAACACACACACACACACACACACACACACACACACACACACACACACACACACACACACACAATCCCACAAGACTGAAAATTCAAAATACTGAAAAATGAATTTGCCCCTTCTCCACTGTTGTGCGATCTTGGAGTTGGTATATACAGTAGCAGGGGGTGTGGAGGCTTGCCCCCTGCATTAAAATGTGTTCAGTATTTTGAATTTTCAGTCTTTTGGGATTCATTCTTTTGGTTTGTCAGTCTTCTGAAGTAGACCCATATATGTTTGGGTTTACCTTTATTTAATCGGGAGTCCGTTGTACAATGCACCGAAGTACAACGGCAAGATTTGGGAATGTCAAATTCCATTGCTGTGAATTAAAATGAGCGAATGATAGTGTGCATTCGCTCATTTGAAGTCGGCATTCCAGGTGCAGATCGCACTATGGTGGGGATCGGGACATGTACCCTTTCCTTCACTATAGTGCGATCTCGGCATTATAGTATATTAAAGTAGCAGGGGGTGTGGGCAGTACAAGGGGGCTTGCTCCCCTGCATAACGATGTTTAGAGACATTAGAAAAATGTCTTCTAAGTGTGAATGTTGTGATGCAGTTCGAAAATGGTTGAAGTGGATCTTCCACTATACCATTTTCAACATTCTAAGTCGGACAGATTCTGAAATTAGCTAAGATAAGTCACATAATGGCACAATCGCATATTAAACTGTCAGCTAAATGAAGGTAAACTGTACATATATATGTGTTTGTGTGTGTAAATTTATATTTATATATACCTCCCACACTTGTTAAAGAGACTGGGCTGGTCCAAGGATCCTTTTGAACCACAACCTGGATCAAAGGTGACATTATTGTGTTTATATACGTGATTAAATCCAAACTCTTCAGTAGTGACTAACAAAATAAGTGTTTTTGTGTTACAGTAGACAGAGAAATATAAAAGCAGTTTAAACATATTACTGTACACTGCCTTGGTATATAAACAGTTCACAGTGTCTATCAATCTAAAATACTGTGTAAAACATGAGAAGTCTATATACTGAAGAATATGCTGAACTACACACACAATACGTATGAATATAAATACATATATGTATCTATATACACACACCCACACATCCCCATACACCCACATCCTTATGTACATATGTATGCGTACACGGGTGCACACACATGCGCACACACACC
This sequence comes from Protopterus annectens, assembly GCF_019279795.1. Taxonomy (NCBI): domain Eukaryota; kingdom Metazoa; phylum Chordata; order Ceratodontiformes; family Protopteridae; genus Protopterus; species Protopterus annectens. The sequence goes on from NC_056745.1 coordinate 1,158,701,901, forward strand.
ACCATGGGCAGATATGCTGCGACCTAATGAAGTATACACAGATCATGAGTTGTGCATTTGCTAGACTTGACTTCTATCCAGGCATGACACTAACCTGAATTATGTATGGGGATAGTGCCCAGTGATAAAAGATCAAGGACTTAATGGTCCAAACCTAATTATGAATTTGGTTGACTAGAAAAAGATTAGTCTTGGTGGCCCACAGGAGAAAGACTTTGTAGTCCAGTGGAGAGCTGGGTAGGCATACACCAATTACTAGTTATAAAAATAATAAGGTATGCTCAGGGCTGAGCCCAGACAGCAACTATAAATAGTCTTGGTATCAATCTAAGGCACATCAAAAACTGGCTGTATGGTTAATCAAAGAGGTGTGTATTTTTACTAATAGGATGGTTACAGAAAGTCACAGTCTCAATATGTGGGAAAATTTTTACTGTGATGACAAATGACTGCAAGACAGATTAATTAGAAATCTGTCAAGGAAATGCACAGCTGTGTTACCATCAGTGATAAGTAAATTTCTACATTTCAGTGGAAAAATGACAAAAAATGTATTCAAGCTCTGGATTACTGCAGCAGCTTGGCAACTGAGCAAAATACACAGGACAAAAGGATGAAGCGACAGATGATGCAGAAGCTTCAATATGGCTTGTATTTGATTTCACAAGCCAGGCTTGGCTTACTACTCATTCCAAACGGCAATTACGTATTCAAGAATGCAAGTCTGTCTGCATTCCTTTGAGTGGCTGTAAAGTGTGAAACACTGTGTTGTTGGAGTTCAAGTTTCTACATGACGTAGCAGTTAAGCATACCAAACACTTCCTAAAAGGATAGAAGAAAAGGAAACAAACTACCCATGTATCAAAATTATTTTTAAAATTTGACATGCTGTTGGATTTACCAACCTTAGGCTTGCATAGCAAAATTAATTTAAAATGGGTCGGGAAAGCCAAACACACTCTGGCTAGGCTTATAAATGCCCTAGGGCAGATAGCCTAGTATGAACCTATGAACCTATGAAAGTTAAATCAATTAAGAACATGGTAATTACAAAAAGCAGTGTCATCAGGCAGTGAAAATTGCACTTTTATTCGACTGGTCTGATTCCAAAAGACTTACCCTCAGCGTACGTGAGCAAGTACAGTGTGTGCACCTCTTTTGCAATCTGGCCACTGGTGTAAGCCTGTTTATAGACAGGCCTTCCACTGAAGTAAGTCACTTACACGGACAGCAAGTCTTTCAGACTCAGGACAGACTTATACTGACAGCAGCCCTTTTAGAATCTGGCCCATAAAGTTTGCAAAAATACTTATAGTACTACAGAAGAGTTCCTCATCCAAGATTAGGTTTAGTTAACACTGTGCATTTGTAAAATATCAAATAAAAATTTAAAAGTTCAGAGTTTTAACTTGAATTGTATTCTTGGAGTTTTTCTCCCTGGGCCACTGCAGAATTCTTTTTTCTGCCCGTTTAACTTCTTGAAGCATTCTGAGTTTCTAATACTATGACGTGAATGAACCCCATTCCTAAGTCTATGTATCATTAACATTCATAAAGCTAGTATTTGTTTCAATCTTTGATATTAGCCAAAAGAGCTCTTTGCAGCATCTGCAACGTGTCCAGAACTGACTCCTTTTCCAGTTCATACGGAGTTACAAGCATTGGTAACATATCTAAAGAAGACTGTAAATTATTTTTTATGAGACCCATTGCTTCTACTACAACGTACTACTACTGGAACTGCCTGGATATCCTTCTTCCACACTGTCCTTGCTCCTGCCTGCAAATCCAGGTATTTTATGACTGTGTGTCCTTCTGTAGGTAAGGCACTGTAATCAATGGGTGTAACACTTTCAGTTATCAATGCTACTTTTGTCTTCTTTTCAGGAACTACAACATCTGGTTTTCTTGCATCTATTTTCTCAATCGTCGGTAATGGGTAACCCAAGCGATATAAACTTCATCATTCTCTACAACGTTTTGTGGTTCATGTTTCCAATGCTTCTTAGCTACTTCAATATTGTAATGTTTGCACAGTCCCCAATACAACAGTCTTGCCACATTATTATGCCTTTCAGTATACAGGCCCTCTGCCATTAGTAAACGACACCCAGCAACAAGATGTGCAACTGTTTGCAGTTCTGTTTTACAGAACCTGCATTTGTCTGTTGCTTCCACATGTTCAATGGACTATGTAAACTGTAGCCCACTATCCTGGGCTGCTAATATTAACCTTTCATCTTTTGGTTTAAATTCACCTCACCTTAACCATTCCTGTGTCAAATCCTAATTGACATGAGGTTATTTCAGGAGTTTTCATTACGTGCAACTATTGTGATGAGTGATGGTCCCATCACTGCCAAAAGTACAGTTTTGTACCTACCATAAATGTAGATGTTTGAAGATCCACATTGCTGCAGTCCTTACACTTGGGTAGTCCGCTGTCCTCGGTCGGCCCGAATATCAAAGTATAAGGCTGACGTCGGTCAAGGCGCATTTGACTGACATCAGGACATCAGGGTACAAATGCGCATGACCGACGTCATATCCTCAGTCTTTTCTTGCCCCAGATGTCAAGACCCTAAAAATAAAGGTCAAAACCAAAAGACAGCAAACAAACAACCAACCATCCTAGCACTAAAAATATGTACAATATATACAATATATACAATATACCTCATACTGACAACCCAACCCACACAACCGCCTCTAACTACAGAGGGGAAGGAGGGAGGGTAAATTGGACTGCAGCAATGTGGATCTTCGAACATCTACATTTATGGTAGGTACAAAACTGTACTATGTTCTTCATCTCACATTGCTGCAGTCCTTACACTTGGGTAGAATCCCAAAGCAGAGGTAAGGGAGGATGGCCAAACTATAAGGAAGCCGGAGCTGCCAAAATGCCCTGCAAAACAGCAGTGGCAAAACCAGCCCTGGATTTAGAGTAAAGTGGAAGGTGATAATGCCTAGAAAAAGTATGCACTGAACTCCAAGTAGCTGCCTCCAAAATATCCTTAGTTGCCACCCCCCTCAAAAAAGCTGTCGAAGTGGCAGTAGCCCTAGTGGAATGAGGCCTAATCCCAGCTGGAATCTCCTTGCCATGATGGGAATAACAGAAAGCAATGCAAAACCCAATCCACTTAGAAATAGTTTGTTTTGACACAGGCTTGCCCTGAGAACTCAAAGCAAAAGAAACAAATAACTGCTGAGACTGCTTGAACCCTTTAGTTCTGTCCAAATAATATCGCAACTGCCTGTGTACATCTAAAGTGTGCAAAATCTTTTCCCCTTTATTTTGGGGGTTTGCATAAAAAGTAGGCAAATGAATAGTTTGGTTTAAAGCCACACTAGAAACCACTTTAGGCATAAAGGAAGGATTAGTACGTAAAGATACCCTATCCTTATGGAAAATTAAGAAAGGCTCAACCGCCATAAGGGCCTGCAACTCAGAAACCCTTCTTGCAGAGGTAATAGCCAACAAAAAAGCAGTCTTCCATGATAAAAACATTAATTCAGTAGTAGCTGCAGGCTCAAAAGGTTGTAGAGTGAGTTTCTCCAACACAAAATTTAGATCCCAAGCAGGAGTAGGAGCTCTTCGTGGGGGTCTTATATTCTTTGCCCCTCTAAGAAATTGCTTGAACAAAGGATGAGAAAACAATGGTGGGTCACAATTATAGTGAGTCGAAATTGCTGCAGCATGAACCTTAATAGAAGAGAAGGACAAACCTTTGTCCAGTAACTCAGTAAGATATTGAACAGCCACACTTAAATTAGGCTCAGAAACATCAAAATCCTTTGCTGCACTCCAAAATAAAAATCTCTTCCATTTATCTGCGTACACTTTCCTTGTACTAGGCCTTCTAGCTTCCAAAATAACCTTCAAAACTTGCTGTGGAAGTGGAGGCCCACTATGGTTCAAAACAGAATATGCCAGGCTGTTAAGTGCAGAGAGTGAAGCTTGACATTGAGCAAATGACTGTTCTCCTGAGACAATAGGTGTGGAATCGAAGGCAAAGGCCATGGAGGCTTCCGTACCAGGTTTCTCAGTAATGGGTACCAATGCTGTCGAGGCCAATCTGGAGCTATCAAAATCATCCTTGGCTTGTCTTGTCTGGCCTTTAGTAGTACCTTTGGGAGGAGAGGCAGAGGCGGAAAGGCATACACATGAAGATTGCTCCAACTGAAGGAAAGAGCATCCACTTTCCAAGCTGTGGGATGAAACCTTTTTGTGCAAAACTTTGGCAGCTGGTGGTTTAGAGGAGAAGCGAACAGATCTATGTCTGGAGTTCCCCATGACACTGTCAATTTCTGAAATACATGAGGATCCAATTTCCACTCGTGGGGATCCATAATTCGTCTGCTCAACACATCTGCTAAGGAGTTCTGTGCTCCCGGCAGAAACCTTGCCTGAAGATTGAGCTGGAAACTGAGAGCAGTCTCCCACAAAATCATTGCTTGCCTGCATAGAGGATAAGAATGTGTTCCCCCTTGCTTGTTGATGTACCACATGACAGTTGTGCTGTCTGTTAGAATCAACACCTGCCCTGGAAGAAGTAAATCCTTGAAAGCTATTAATGCAAACTGGACTGCTAACATCTCCTTCAAGTTGATATGTAGATGTTGTAGTCTGGCAGGCCACTTGTCTTGTATCCATTTTCCATTTAGATGAGCTCCCCAAGCTTTGTCTGAGGCATCTGTCGTTAAAATCTGACTCGCCTCTGGCGGGTCACAGAGAGTCCCTTGTTTAGGTGACATTCCTGAGCCCACCACAAAATTCCGTTTGAATGCAAGGTATTATTTGAATGACAGTGGCCAGATCCTGGCAGTGCTGTGTCCATACATTTTGAGATACCATTGTAGCTTCCTCATATGCAGTTTGGCATTGGGAAGCACCAGAATACAAGATGCCATGAACCCTAAGGCTTGAAGGACTGTCCTTGCAGTCAGCCCGGACTGATGGGATAGTTGATGGAAGTAAAGGGAAAGATTCTCTTGTTTGTCCGGGGTTAAAAAGGCCATCTGGGATGCTGTATTCAGTCTTACACCCAGAAAGCACATGTCCTGAGAGGGTACTAGACTGGACTTTATTTCGTTCACAGAATACCCTAGGCATCTTAGCACTGCTATCACATATTCCAAATGATGAAGAAGCTCGTCCCTTCCTTGAGCCAGAATCAGGCAATCGTCCAAATAAGGATAGATCTGAATTCCTTTTAGCCTGAAGAAAGCTATCACTGGAGCCAGAACTTTCGTGAACACTCTGGGCGCAGTAGATAAGCCAAAGGGCAATGCAGAGAACTGATAGTGAGAAGTCCCTGACATCCGGTAAACCACTGAGGCAAGAAAAAAACAAAATATTCCCCAACGGGGTACTTAGCCCACTTTGACTCGGTCTGAAACTCCGAAATCGAACAATTTCAGAACGCCAACCGGCACTTGCAACGCTGCTTCTGCATCGGACCATGCGGCAAAAAAGACTGGGGATATGACGTCGGTCATGCGCATTTGTACCCTGACGTCCTGATGTCAGTCAAATGCGCCTTGACCGACGTCAGCCTTATACTTTGATATTCGGGCCGACCGAGGACAGCGGACTACCCAAGTGTAAGGACTGCAGCAATGTGAGATGAAGAACATCAATATGTAATGTCCCCATGCTAGGCCAGTAATCAAGCAGCCTGAATAATCACCACTGACACTGGAGAGGGATGTGCACTTGGAATACAAATGGATACACACAGCATTTCCAGATGCAGACCTCTCTGCATCAAGCACAATTTCCCTTAAGAGCACAGAGGGAACACACTCAGCCTGGGGCCTGGATTTCTCTATATCTGTCTCCCTCCAGGTCCTCAGTAAGACTCCCCACTGGTAGAGCTGTAGGGTTAGGTCCTCAGCTGAGTCTCCAAGCCAAGTCCTCCAACACCCTCTCTGTAAACCCAGTGATTTGTGTACCTGCCCCAAGTAGCACGCACGCATGCACACACACACACACACACACACACACACACACACACACACACACACACACACACGGGAAAGGCTGGCACATATTTACCTGCAGTGCCCCCTTCTGCCCAGAGTACAAAGTAGTTATCACTGCCACCAGACACTCCACAATCAGTTACTCTAAGGACCTTAACAACAGGTGTCCAATTATACTGTGTAATATTAATACTAATACAAATGGTAGTAGTTGACCAAGATGCCTAAGCCTTCTGGAGTGGCCCATACAGTTTCAACAAATATGTATAAGCACTCTAAGGTTACGTACTTTCTGCAAGGACCAGCCACAATAAAAGTTTTAAATATATTTAATAATAAAAGACCATGAAAATACTGAATATATATTCACAGTAGACCACAAAGTTCAGATTACAGGAAATACTGTAAATAACACTGATGGACAGAATCAGACAAAGAAAAGCATTATCTAAACCAATAAACCACGAGTGAATGGATGGTAGAAGAGCTCCACGCAGGACACCAATAAATTGTAGAAAACAGCTTTATTAACACGTTGTTGTGTCTTTTGGCTTTTCCCGGTTACGGGTCGCCACAGCGGAACTCTGGTCCGCTAATGACTGGCAGTAGATTTTTACATGCCGAGTTGCCGGCCCTGACACACAACCTTCAACGAAGGTACGCCCATTCACGCATGTCTCCCCACAGAAGACGTATTACACGTATTTAATGCCAAACATACATAGAGCGTTTTCAGCCAAGTATCCCCCAGACTTCATCAGAATCAAACACATGAACATTCACATTTACCTTATTTATACTGACCCCTTAATTGATAAATTGACTAGTTAAAATTTTTAAAAATTTTAAAGACAAACTGTTCATAAAATTCATGTATATAAAATAAACTATTTACCTAAGCAGAATCAGAAACAAATAGAATACAAGAATGTCTGAAACCATGATAAAATGAGCTTAAAATTAAATTAATAATATTCGGATAAATATATAATAAATATTTATTATAACTATAATTTCACAAATAAATACAATATGAATACGTAATATATAAAATAACATATAATAATTCTGATTAAATTGGAAAATCAGTACCATAAATAATGTGAAAAATACATTTATAATTTAGCTGCTCTAAGCTTAAGGAGGGGTAAAATGGAGATAGTCATTTAACCCTGGGAATCTATTGGCTTCCAATGTAATTTGCCAAAAAGTTTTCCTAAATTCTAATTTAGTTTCCCAGGGACCACCTCTTGCTTCTTCTGGGACCGTTTCAATAACAAAGAAAAAGAACTGGGCATGATTACATTGTAGTGTATGTCTATACAGGGTGTTAGTGTTATTTTTCTTTTTAACATCATTTAAAGTGTTCATAAATTCTGTGCTTCAGATGTCGCTCAGTTTTGCCAACATAGAAGGCATCACAAGATCCACATGTAACCACATATATTAGACCTTGTGTATTACAGTTGAAGTAATTAACAATTATCCTATTCCTAGCCTCTATGCACAATTCTTCGCCCTGTAATATATGTTTACACTGATTACAAGCCCCACATTTAAAAGTATTATTAAGGGACAATATGTCCGATTAAGTCGTATGACATCTTGTGACGAAGATTTTCAGAAGGAATGTATGGTCCTACAAAGTACGTTTAAAGGACAGGGGTTAACCAACAGAACTTATAGACAGTATAAAAACAGAGGTTACACAAGGGAGAAAGGATAAATATACTCCAGTTTTGGATATGGGTTTATTGACACATACAATAGAAATAACACGAATGTGCAAGAAGATTTTAATAGGGCTTTTGTTAATAATTTTAATGGGACTGCATACCAGGTTAAATCCATATTGGAAAGGGAATGGAAAAATTTTTCAGAACTTACAGATTTGGAAGTGTTTAAAAATAAGCCTCTTAAGGTGGTGTTTAAGAAAGGTCAGAACATTAAAAATTTACTGGAATATGCAGCTAATTCACAAGTGTTCACACATAAAAGAAGAGGGACTTTTAAATGTGGGGCTTGTAATCATTATAAACATATATTACAGGGCGAAGAATTGTGCATAGAGGCTAGGAATAGGACAATTGTTAACAATTACTCCAACTTTAATTCACAAGGTCTAATATATGTGTTTACATGTGGATCTTGTTATGCCTTCTATGTTGGCAAAACTGAGCGACATCTGAAGCACAGAATTTATGAACACTTAAATGATGTTAAAAAGAAAAATAACACTAATGCCCTGTATAGACATACACTAGAATGTAATAATGCCGTTATTTTTCTTTGTTACTGAAACGGTCCCAAAAGAAGCAAGAGGTGGTCCCTGGGAAACTAAATTAGAGTTTAGGGAAACTTTTGGCAAATTACATTGGAAGCCAATAGATTCCCAGGGTTAAATGACTATCTCCATTTTACCCCTCCTTAAGCTTAGATCAGCTAAATTATAAATGTATTTTTCGCATTATTTATGGTACTGATTTTCCAATTTAATCTGAATTATGTTATTTTATATATTGCATATTCATATTGTATTTGTGAAATTATAATATATTTATAATAAATATTTAATATATATTTATCCGAATATTTTTAATTTAATTTTAAGCTCATTTTATCATGTCTTCAGACATTCTTGTATTATATTTGTATTTGATTCTGCTTAGGTAAATAGTTTATTTTATATACATGAATTTTATGAACAGTTTGTCTTTAAAATTTTTAAAAAATTTAACTAGTCAATTTATCAATTAAGGGATCGGTATAAATAAGGTAAATGTGAATGTTCATGTGTTTGATTCCGATGACGTCTGGGGGATACTCTGATGAAAACGCTCTGTGTATGTTTGGTGTTAAATACGTTCAATACGTGTTAATAAAGCTGTTTTCTACAATTTATTGGTGTCCTGCGTGGAGCTCTTCTGCCATCCAGTCACTTGTGGTTTATTGGTTTTAACTTTCTGGATTAGCTCTTCTTCAGTGGTTATTATCCAAACCAAGCTTCACTATATTCCTGACTGAATCTAGGAGAATTACTATTCCCTAGTAATGAAATAAGTGAACAGTCTTTCCAGTGAGGTTCCCCAAAACAGAATACTCCTGTGAAGGCTGCCAGCCTGGCTAGATAGAATTATCTACAAAATTCTATGTCATTGTAAATGTTAACTATGTCATTGTAAATATTAATGTGATCCACAGGCATGTTTTTACAAATGTAGGAAAACTAAATGCAAGAAAACGGTGTTATATGTTCTGAGCTTCAAAAATGTAACCACAGTGACCCTGCTGGTAGAAAGCTGATAAGTGAAGCATTTTGTGACAGTTTGAGCTCAAGCTTGGATACAGGATGTCTGGACTATAAAATTATTTCTATTGTCTTAGGAAAAAGAGTTAATTACTAGGTTTTATATGTAAAGTGTCTATTATTGCTGTGGTTTCCTGGCAGGTGCAAGATTACAAACAAATGTTAAATTGTGAGTTCTGTGAGCCTGGGAAACTTCAGCAGAGGTGTCAAAAATTATGTAATGTGAAACGACGCAGCAGTAATTTGTATATCAGTCTAAGACCATCTCAGACAGAAAGATTTGAGCATTTTGGATTTTGTCTAGATTTGACAATGACTCACCAGGCACTTGTTTTGCTCTGTGAGTAGTATTTAGAACATTGTTTCTCTTAGAGTTAGCTAGAAATTTAGCCATATTAGCCTAGCTGTTTTCTATATTTATGTCAGACTATCCTACAATATTGTTTTGAAAGTTTCCTGCGATCTCTGAACTTTGGATTACTGTGTTGAACTGATGAGATTTGTCTTGTGCTTTTATTATTTATTAAATATTTTTAAAACCTTTCAACTGTGGCTGTTTTGTATAGAGATAATCTAAGCTCAGAGTACATTGAATGTATTTGGTGATACTGTCCAAGCCACTCCAATAGTCTTGTTGTTCGGCATACTTACTATTTGGATAACAGTAATATTACAGAGTGAAACTGGTCACCCTTTGGGAAGGGTCTTATTAGTAGGTGATGAGTAGTCGGTGGCAGTGAATCCTACCTTATAGCCTAGCAGAAGGGGGCATAGCTGGACAACCTGTGCCAGCCTTCCCCAGGAGTGTGTGTGTGTCTGTATATAAACCAAATTTCAAAGTGTGTGTGTGTGTGTGTGTGTGTGTGTGTGTGTGTGTGTGTGTGTGTGTGTGTGGAGCTACTTGGGCAGGGACACAAAGCACTGGCTGGACAGAGAATGGTTGGACAGAGAAGAGGGTACTGGAGGTTTTGGCTTGACTACTCGGCTGAGATCTGAAACCAATAGCTGTGCCAATAGGGAGTCTTACTGTGGATCTGGAGAGAAAGGGAGAAACCAGCCTCAGACAGACTGTGATCACTTTGTGCTTTTAAGGGAAATTGTACTTTACTGTGTGTGTACTTGTTATCCCCCCAATGTGCACTACCCTAACTGGTGTTAGTGGCAAGACCGAGGATCCTTGATTACTGGGCCAGTGCACAGGCATCACAACTATCCCCTCAGAAATTACTCCCTGTAAAATATAATATCCAAGATGGCTTGCAGAATGACCTCATCTGGTCATCTGACTCTACATACTCACTGTAACCCCCTTTGAAGCCAAGACAGGAATTTAGCATAAACAGCGACAATACACATCATGGCAGTGCCTGGGGCTTTCCCTCTTTTCACTGAGCTAATGGACAACAGCTTCTTCCAAACCTAACATCTCCGGTCCTATTCAGCACTGGGGGTACCCTTTTAATGGTTTTAACAGCTCACTTACATTTGTCTTATTTTTCTTAAAATAAGCCACCTGGTTAACCCTTGCTGTCCCAGTATCCTCTATTAAAACATATACCTTTAATTCAATTACAATAATACATGCACATTTCTTCTCATTCCAGCAGGATGCACTGTTGATACATTTTAACACAAGCAAATCTCACAAATACATTTTCAGTACAAGCATCTGTGCAGATCAGTTTGCTATACAAAAATAACAATTACTTACAAAATTCCACCTAGTTGTGCTGGCACAAGTCATACATCTATACTGCCCTACTTCTGGCATAGCTGGCAGTATCTCCTATCGTCACACATATATTTATTCCTTTTCCACGTTTCTTGACTTCTCATCTGATCCTTTACCTTATAGTCTTTCTTTTGTTTTTTGGCACATTCAGTTGCTGCCCAATTTTTGTCTATTTCTGGTCTGGTTTCCATTCCCACTTGACAGTGATACACTTGTGCTAAACTAAGCGTGGAAGTCATCTTAAGATTTGTTCCCTTTGTGTTTTAAAACTTTCACTATGTTTGGATCTGGTGAGGTCAACAGAAATGTATGCAGTTATATGGCTGTAGATCGGGTCTATATTGAATCAGCAAACGCTGATTCATCGACCCTATTTGAGCAAACGCTGACAATCCTGAACACCCGGGACAGCTATTTTTTTCCCCAGGGAAACAAATTGCTGGGCCAGTTTTGGGAGTTTGCCATTTCCTCCACTGTGGTGCGATCTTGGAGTTGGTATATTTAAGTAGGGGGGGTGGGGGCAAAGCCCCCCACATTTTTTTTTTGTGGAACAGCGATTTTTTTCCCTGGGAAAAAAAAAAATCACTGTTCTGAGTGTTCGGGATTGTCAGCATTCGGTTAACTAGGGTCGATGAATCAGCGTTTGCTTTTTTAAGCATTCACTGATTTAATATAGACCCTGCAGATCTATACATGCAATCAATTTCTAGGAGGCCCAGACCTCATTCAGAATAAGGAATATATAACTTTGGTATACACCGATTTTTATACATCATGTAATAAGTGTAAAGCATTTTTCGTTTTCCTGTACAACTGATCCAATACCTTTTGGGACCAGTCACTCACCACAAAACTGTAAGTTAAACAGGAAGAGCATATTAGTTTATACCTTGGACTTTGTTCCTAGATGTCAGAGATTTTTTCAGTATTAATTTTAGTCTTTCAAAATATTCCCTTTTGAATTTTGTTCACATTTGTTCATGTTTTACTGTCGATCCTTACTCTATTGCCAAATATTTATACACTCCCTCCTGCGGAAGCTCCTTTACAACAACATCTTCCTGTCCCAGACTGATATTTTTGGTACTGCATCTTGCCTGCTTTAAAATGCTGCTTTTGCACATTTCAGACCAGATGGCATTATTTTATCTGAGAAAGTTTAACCACTTATAGTTGTGCTTTCATCTCCTCATCAGATTAACTATGCAGTTTTAAATTGTCCATAACAAGATGATGATACGTCTTTGTACTTTTGTTTTCTGGGAGCCAAATTATAACCATGACCTAATCTACTAAGTAGACAGTTTAATGGATTAAGAGCAAGACAAAAGAGTGGTAATGACAGAGTCACAATATCCCCCTTTGAATTTTTATCCATGGGGTAATAATTTGCCATTTATTCTGGCTTAGCTGCCAAGTGGTTTGCCACTGTTTCATGGTCATGGTAATGTATTTGATCAAAGCAGGGTGTATCTCGTACATCTGCAGGTACTCCTTTATTCATGAATGTGGGATGCTGTCAATTGCTTTTTGTAATCTATCCATGCCATATTTAGAGTCTTCCGCTTTTTACAACTCTCCATTATGACTAACAACAAATGATCCTTTGTTCCACATAACTTTCTTTTATTACTTTTGTTTTCTAGTGCTATGACAGAGTTTTCTTCTAAATGACTATACCGTGTTTATATAGTTTATACATTTTTGGAAGGCAAGTTATTGTTCTATAGTTTTTAGGATAGCATGCAGGTTCACTCCCCAGGAGGAGCATCACTTTTCCTATTGTTAACCAGGTTGGTGTCCTATTCGGCATGCACATAAGTATTTCTTACTCATGGCTAAATCTTTGTGTAAAGATGTTAATACATTTAGTGAAACCTTAGGTACTGCATCTGGGCCTGGGGTTTTGCATTTATGAGCTTTTCTTAACTTTGTTTCAATTTCTCTGGCCACTACTTCATCTCACTTCATATCCTGTACATTTGAACTTCTTACCGTTTATTTTACTCCTATCCATTCAGCATCTTTGTGGTCTTCATAGAGAATTTTCCAAAAGTATGTCTATTCCATTTTTTTTATTTTGTTTTTGGTGGCGTTTCTACTCCTTTTCTTTTTGTTTTCCAGTTCTCTATAAATCTTTTTCTGAGTCAGTGAATTGTTTATTTTTGTACTGTTCCTTTATATTTACCTACATATAAATTTTTTGGTCTGTGCTTACATTTTTAATTTATTCTTTCCAGTAGTGTGCTTTCATCTCCTCATCTGATCTGTTCAAATACTGTGTGTTGTTTTTATCACATCTATCTTTCTAAGTATTTTTGTTGATGTGTTCCCTCTTCTGTACTGTTACCATGACACTTCTTGTCTTAATTGCTTTATAATTCTCTATTCAATACTTCCACAATGGTATCTGATTTCTTCCCTTCCTTTCCGTATTGCCTGTATTTTTGTGGCAAGACTGCACCTGTTATTAATTTAGCTGCACAGTAGTGTAGCCTACTTACTTGTTATATCACATGAATTTCTGTTAATATTCTTGATTACTATGTTAACTTGTTTTATCAAACATCATTTTGGGTCTTATTGATTTCTTTAATCTATTTCATCATTGATCTTAATATGTCTATCCATTTCTATTACATCAAGCAACTCTTCCCTAAGATAATTTTCTTCTAAACTGAGGGCAGATTCTTTATTCTCAGTTTCTTGCAGGCATTCTGCAGAAAGTTTCAGAACATCTTCCTGTGACATATTCTCTTCAGCTGCATCATCCATTCATATGGGAACTCAGTGGCCTATCATTCCACAAAACTGACTGCATCAGAGTTGCCACTGTTAAATGTCCTTCCCTTGCAGTGCAATTCCAACTGAACTTTTGTACTAGTTTCTTATTGAAGGCTCCAGGGTGTCTTCATGTGGCAAGTAATCAGATGCTTCCTGTTCACCTGTTTCTCCTTAATACTGTGACATCACCACAGATGGATTTTCTATACTAAATCCTTCACATTGCAGGTAATCCATAACTTCAGTTTTTATTTCTTTAACTTCATTATTAATTCTCTTTTCTACTTTCCCCCTTTGTTTTATTTTTTGTATTGTGAAATTTTCCATATCCAGATGCCTTTACCTGTATTTTTCTTCAAGTATCTTTGGTGCTGCTTTTTTGTATTGATTAGTTTTGCTTTCTCCTTTGCATAAATATTGCACCATATTAAATCTCTTTCTTTCTCATATTCATATTTCTTCTTCAGATGTCTCCCATTCCACCTGTTTCACCTTACTTTGGGGACTCACTGTTCCAAAATGATGTGACATAACCTGTGTTAGACATTCTACATAAATCCTTCACCACTCAGTTAGTTATTGCATATATTCAGCTTCTACTTGTTTAAATTGTACTTTACTAATCCTGTGTTCTACATTCTCCATTTGTGGTCTTATTTCTTGTATTGTGAAATTTTCCACATTTGGGTGCCATTGCCTCATTTCTCTTCAAATATCTTGGGAGTTGTTTTTCTGTATTAATTAGTTTGACTTTCTCCTTTGCCTAAATACTGTATCATATCAGATCTCTCTTTCTCATACTCATGTTTCTTTTTTGTACCTTTCAAAAATCTCTAGGCTTTGTTCTTTATATTTTCACACTTCTGAAGTCACTTCTTTTTCCAAATGGTCCTAGGGTTCTTGGTCTAAATAATGTTTTTCATGAATCTGTTGTATTAATGAACACAAATTTGCATTTGAAGCCTTTGACAGTTTTCTTATGCAAGTAAGTTATTTCATCTAGTAATGTCTTTTGGCTTTTCCCGGTTAGGGGTCGCCACAGCGGAAGTCCGGTCCGCTAATGATTAGCAGTGGATTTTTTACAGTGCCGAGGTGCCAGCCCGACGCCCAACCTTCAAAGAAGACACGATGTTATTTCATCTAATTTTTCTTAATCTTCCTGAATATCTTCCATCTGGAAATTCTAGACTTCTTGCATAATAATAACACATAATTTCTTTCTTATCCTGTATAGTCCACTAGTCCACTCTATCATCTTTGTCTCTTTACTGGCCTGTTTTTTTTTGGGATTACTACTTCCTTCTACGGGGGGGCATCCTAACCCTGTTATCGGAATGTTTCTGTGTCTTGATGATTCTACACTCAATTTTTCCAGTTCTGGCAACAGTGCGCATACCAGGATTGGGCACTTTTTTACCCTGGCAATTGTACACCCAGCTGTCTTTTCATTTTTTAACCTACTTCTGTCCATGATATATGCTATTTAAACTCCAGTCTATACATCAGTGTTGTTTTGGTAAGATTTTGTAAAGGACAGGGTCCATCTTGTGAAGATCCTCACCAAGACTTGAAGATGAATTCATTTCCAAC
Source organism: Protopterus annectens (assembly GCF_019279795.1). Taxonomy (NCBI): domain Eukaryota; kingdom Metazoa; phylum Chordata; order Ceratodontiformes; family Protopteridae; genus Protopterus; species Protopterus annectens. The sequence continues at coordinate 1,158,717,302 of NC_056745.1, forward strand.
AATACTACTCTCTTTTGCTTGCTGATTTTATCTCTTCATTCGGACAATTCGGAGTCCAGTTAGACTTTCCTGACAGACAAACAGGCAGACACACACCACATCCCTAAACCACCAAACACATAAAAGAGTTAATAAAATGGCTTGGCCATTATCAACTGCTACCTGTTGTGCAGGTAGTTTTAAAATGAAATCTCCTATATCCAGTTTTAAGCACTTAAACTCTATTTATGCTCATGTACACTTCACTAAATAGACTCCTGTATATTGTTTAGAAGCTTCTATCTATGAAACTCACCGATGATGTACAAGGAAAAAGTTAAAATTTAAATACAATAGTTACTCAATCGTCACAAAATATTCAGTCCTTATAGTAATGGAATGCATTTATATGCAACAGATTAGATTCTGAAAATTTTGATTAAGATTTTGTTACTAAAATGAAAGGGAAATACAATAAAAGGTCCAGTAGACCATGAACCAATGAAGAAGGGGATTTCAGTTTTTAAGAATAACAGATGCTGCAATTCTTCACAAAGCCTCATCATATAGTCCATGCATATCATATCACGCTCCTCTCATGAGGCTACACACAAGCTTTCTGCTGCAGGTGCTTCAACACAGACTCATCCGACTGTTTGGGCATCCTGTTCACATATTTTGGCTGTGACTGCAGTGCCTTTTGACTGACATAGAATACAAGACAGTACTTTCATGTGTAATATCCTGTCTACAGAAGCCCTTGGAACATCTGCAGGATATTTGACAGCAGCAAACAAACACAGAGAAATACAGCACATTTACCACTTTACAACCAGCATGACTGCAAACAGTTTTCTACTTAATTTACTAATCTTTAAAGTGTGACAGCACAGTTTACTGGAAAATCAACTTACCTGGTGGTAAAGACAGTCTCCTACATTGGTACGTTTTAAGAAATTATACAAGACCCATTGTTTTGATTAAGAGTTTGAATCATGACTTTTAAACTGGTTTTCATTGTCTTTATCTCTGTATTTCACTTCTTATTACTATTTCTCTCTCTAACTGCGGTGGTGGTGCTGCGGTAGCATTGTCGCCTCACAGCAAGATGTTGTCCTGTTAGATTCTCAGCTAGAGCGTCTTCTGTGTGGAGACATGCGTGAATGGGTGTACCTTTGTTGAAGGTTGTGCGTCAGGGCCGGCAACTCGGCCCGTAAAAATCTACTGCCAATCATTAGCGGACCAGAGTTCCGCTGTGGCGACCCCTAACCGGGAAAAGCCGAAAGACACAACAACAACAACATTACTATTTCTCTCTCTATGGTGTTTTACCCAGTAGGAGTATGAGTTATTCAAGCACTTTTTATCTAATACTACTACACAGTGGTTTCATAAAACCCAACATTAATACAGGACATTCTTGGCAAATTATAACTGCTTTTTGGACTAGGGTGCTCCACAAAGGATGCTCATTCTACAGTTCTGTGCTGCTGACTGTGAGCCATAACAAGGACAGTGGTAGGGGATTCCTTCAAAATCAAAAGAAAAAAACACGTTGTTGCTTCCTAAATTCAATCAGCATTTTACTTTACAGTAGAGAATTGATTATCCAAACTAATTGGGACCAAGGGTAGTTTGGATAATCAAACATACAAACTGGAGGAAAAACTTCCAAAATCTTGTTTTTTCTGCACTCAGAGAATACACTTTTCAGCCATTCAGCAAGTCCAGTGGACAATAAAGAATATTTTTCACAAACAAGCGGGCTACAAGTTCAAAATACATACACAGGCTAATACATATATAACATTTACGTATTCAGACTTTATGATTTTTCCTACGCGAAAACTCTGAAAGGTTGGGTACAGATAACTGACGTTTCGGATAATCGATGTTTGGATAATGGACTCTCTACTGTACTTCCGTTTTCAAATTCTAAATGCCTATGGACATAACTGTTCACTTCAAAAAGCTCAGTGCCAACAAATATGTTAAAGAGTGATGCAATATCAATGTAAGTCAAGAGAAAAGTAAGGGGACCAGAATGTAATAAACACTACACTGGCCTTAAAAAAAAATAAGGGTCACAATTTCTATGATTTATATACCTTTTGCTGATTGGGTTTGTCCCAGTACGCATAGTCTATTTTTGGGGGAAAATAGAGGTGGCATTAATACTGACCAAGGGAAATCTGGCCAGGATACTGGGAAATCTCCAGTATATAGCATGTGACATATTTGTGTTTCCTGCTGGAATCATGGCTAAGGTTAAGTGGCGAATACTGCAGTGACTTTTATCTCGTTTCATGGCCTCCAGCTGCAACTGCAGAAAGTGTTACAGCTGTTTTATCTTCCAAAAACTGAATTACTTTTATAAATGTTGCAAAAAAGTCTATTCAGATCATTTAAGTATAAACTGACTGACTTGGTGATTTGATTTAGCATTACTGAAAATGATGGATGCTACAGGCCTCAATGGCAAGACCTGGAGTCACATAACAGGAAAAAAAATTGACAAATTGGCCATTTTGCCTTCTAATACTCCACCTGACAAGAGAGACTTGGAGTCGCAACTTATAAGTATTGCTGCCATTTCCTTGTGCACACTTGGGCCTTCTCTACACCACTCACGTCTTATGCTGCTGTCACTTCTTCCAAATGGATGCGTTTTCAGGACCATGCCTAATTGTTAGCAGACCACCAATGTCAGCGTACTGTGGTAAGACTTTCTCAATGCAGGTATAGCTATTGATAGAGCTTTTGTTTGAGACTTCATAGCTAAACTATTTGGTTTTCACTCAGTTGACATTAATTCTCTGTGTCATTTATATTGGCTGCCCTTGGTGGTAATATTTTTTTGATATGTTTGAATCCAAATGGACATTCTCTTCTTGGACCGATTCAAAGTTGTGGCATTTAGTTAGCATTCCATCCACACACGGACTTTGAGGTATGTTACATTATTCTACACAGGGGAGATATTAGATAGTTTTACCCCCCCCCCCATTTATGATCAAAATAATGGTTTTAAGATAGTAGTTGAAGGGGCTAGGAACACCTACAATGGTTTTTCCATCTATAATTTTAGTAATGTTAAGCTTGCTGAGGAACACTAACCTTCTAAGTTAGGGACTCAAATTTATTCCTTATGTCAAAGGAGACCTAACTAGAACGTTGCTGGATATTAAGTTATTTTTAAGAAAAGTGAATCTAGAAATTATTTTCAAGAATACTATAGGTAAAAATAAAGATCAGCTTTTAAAGCGAAAGACTACATACAATCCTCCCATGCACGTACAACTTAAGAATCTGGAAAGAATTATGGAGATGGAAATTAGAAATGCGCAAAGTAAAATTAAATATGAGACAAACAAACAAGAAAAAGGGAAATATTATAAGAATTAGAACATGATTTAAATACTAGAATAATGAAACCAGACAGGGGTGGGGGGATAGTAATAATAGACAATATACAATATGAAGAAAAAAATGAATCAAATTCTTAGGGACGAAACTAAATATTTCTTGTGTCTCTAGAAATGAGGTTAATTTAGCTTATAACAAGATAGATATGAACCTCATGGACTTACAAGAAGGCACGATTGATAAAAAAAGTTTGATTATTTGAATGTACAAAAACCAAAGGTCCCTACAATCTTCGGAATTCCTAAGATACATAAGAATTCTGAAGACCCACCCTTCAGACTTATAGTATCTGCTGATGGTTCCAAAACTTTTCCTTTGGCAAAATATGTAGATACCAAGGTAAAACATGTTTGGACTAGTAGAAAAGTTATACTTAAAGACTCCTGGGATTTGTTAAGGGAGATAACCCCAGATTTATACTCTGATAATTTACTTTTTATTACTATAGATATAGCTGATTTGTTTTCATCCATACCGTATTTACCAGGAATGAATATGTTTGAAGAAATTATTTTTGAAGATAGGCAATTATCCCATAAAGAAAAGATAGCGAGTGTAGGTTTAATGGATATGGTATTAAAAAAATATTTTTTTGGTATTTAATGGTGAATTTTTTCAACAAACACAAGGGGTAACCATGGGAGCAGTTTGTGCTCCCACTTTTGCAAACTTGGTTTTGGCAAGGTGGGAGGAAACCTATGTCCTGAATTCAAAATTCAACTCCTGCTGGACCTTATATCGAAGGTTTTTAGACTATATAGTTATTTTTTGGACAGCCAATAGGGAGATGTTTGAAGAATTCATGGAATATATCAGTGAAACGACAGATTTCCTTAAATTTACGCACCCCATGTCATACAACACCCTACAATATTTGGATTTGGAAATTTAAAAAAAGAATAATAAATTAGAATCTAGGATTTACAGAAAACCTACTTTTTGTAATTCCTTTCTTCACTTTAAAAGTGCACACCCTTCACACTGTAAGAGAAATATAGTGAAGGGACAATTTGTAAGGGGATGCCGCATGACTAGTGCTGATAGTGATTTTATAGTTGAATGTAATTTACTGGAAAAAATGTTTGTTGAAAGAGGCTATCCTAAGGAATTTGTGGAAAATATTAGGAAAGAGGTTGAAAATGGTAGAAAAAAACAAATTCAAACCAATTAAAGGAGATAGAACTAATAGTGATAATGGTAATATTGCAAAAGGAAAAGATCTAAATGCTACTAATAATTTTCATCAAGCATTAGTTTTGGAATATAATGCAATAAATAATAATGTTAGAAATGTATTTCAGAAGGAATGGAATAGATTTTGTTTCCCTTACTGATCTGGAGGGTATTGGTGAACTACCTTTCAAAGAAGTGTTAAAAATTTGAGTAGTATAAAGAATATTTTAGAAAACAAAGAAAGAAAGAAAATACATACAGGGGGTAAAACAAAATTAGGTACATACAAGTGCGGACATTGTAACCAATGTGAATACATTATGAACACTAATGAAATTTATCTTGAGTGTAGGAAAAAGTGGATTAAAAAGTAAAAGGTACTATAACTGTGCCTCAAAGGGGTTAGTATATTTAGCTGTTTGCCATAAATGTAAATCCTTTTATGTGGGGAAAACAGAAAGAACCCTAAAAAGAAGGATTTACGAACATGTTTATGACATGTTGAAGGGTAAGGAAACTAACGCCCTATTTAAACATTCTAAGGAATGTGATGGCTGTAAATTTTATTTTACAGTACTTGAACAAATTAATAAAGATATAAGGGGTGGCCCATGGGAGGAACAAATAGAATGTAGAGAATTATGGTGGCAAGTAACCCTGGAAACAGGAAAAAATCCAGGGCTAAATGATTTTATTTCTATTTTGCCACTTTTAAAACCGAGGGCTGCTAAGCTTTGAATGGTATTCAATGAATGTAATATTTTTTGTGGACTGAAGGTGTCACTGTTTGCCTACAATGGTTTGTTAAAAGAAATTTAAAACCAATTCACACACTATCAAAGAATTTTTTTTTAAAGTGTATTTTATATATTTTTAAATCATATTTTACATATATTTTCAGTCTTTTATAACAAAGTGTTTATTTATTGTAATTTAAATTTTAATGAATTGATGGTAAAACTTATAAATTATTACACAGAATGGTTAAGAAAGTTAATGTAATAGTAACACTATGGAAATGATGAATAATTGAATATTTATGAGGTTATTTAAATATTCATGTATTCCAATCAAGTATTGTTTTTTTTCTTTATTGGAATTTTGAATCAGTTGGTTCTTGGTTTTTAGAGTAAATATAAAATAATTGTAATGAGGTTTAGGTTACACATCTGAGGAAGTCTGATTTATGTAGACAAAAATGTGAAATTTTACTACAAGGCGTTTATGGTATTTTAATTGCAGTTTCTCAAACTATGAGTGTTTCCAGTATTTATTCACCTGTTTCTTTCACCAGTGGCACCCTGGTTGTTTTTACCAATTATTCTACACAGCCCAAATCTTTTTTTTCCCTGTGGATGTCAGAGTCACGTTATTCAGGATTCTCCTAAATGCATGTGTCAGCAATGTTGAGAGTGGTGGTATATGAATGTCAAACATGTACCTCATTGTCGACAATGTAATAGTACATCCCATTTTGGAGTGACCGTCACACTATACAAGTGACGGTACAATCTGAACCCTTCCTCCAGTGAAGTAGCTGCCATTACTGCTGCTGTTACTACATATTACCCTCAAACCTTCCTACACCCATTGAGTCTGTTACTGCTTTTCCCCCTGCTTTTTTAATGGAGTGTTCAGGAAAATGTCTCTTCCCAAACAAGGTCTCAGAATGCAGTTAATCATAATACATTTGACTTTCTTAGCTATTTTCTGAAGCAGGAAGTTGTGAGGAGGTGGTAACTCCCATTGTGGCTTCTCAGGGTAAGCAAAATCCATCCAAGAAAGTGAAGGGGAAGTTCTAACCTGTCAAGTAGCTGTTCTTTGAACATCAACATTCTATTGTCCTATTTAAAGGCACCATTGGTAGTGCAATGGACTATACCTTTTACATCTGATGCTTTATGTCATTTGGATGAGAGTCTTCAGCAAGGTAGTTAATGGATTTTTCCCTCCCTTAAAGGTGTATCTTTTTATGGACTAAAACAGCACTGGAAACATACTGACATATCTGTCATGTTCCCTGGAAGATTTGTAATGCTAGATGTTTTCTGTTTGCAACAAGTACTCAGGATTGTATCTCTTTATGTCCCCAATAATCATACTAATAGAAAAATAATGCTCGACAGGTTATGCACATTTTTGTCACCTTACTTGAAGATATGGGTGGAGAATTCAATATGAATCTTAGTCATTCTACATAGGGCAATCCTTATGATTTAAAGCATAACGTTTTCCGTTATCGGGGCAACAGTTGTAATGATCACTTGAAAAGTTATCACACGATCACAATGATTGCTGCCAATACTATAAACATCACTTTACAGTATTGTGTGCTACTCTACTCAGTTTGGAGCAGTATTGTACAAGTCACTGA